>NC_040099.1:3678298-3930798 GCF_003369695.1 Bos indicus x Bos taurus
TAGTCAGGTAGCAAAGTCCATTTGTCACCTGCAGCAGCAAATTGAGTTAATACTGCACTACAGGCTATGGGGACTGTATAATATCAACGTGATTACATCAAGCGGGCTGCAAACTTGACAGCTCACTGAATTTGTCGGCATTAATCGTTACGCCTGTCACAAATCCATCAGGTTTACAGATAATTAGGGGCCTGTTAATGAAGCTGGCTAAACAACCTTACCTTTTTTGATAATTAAGAAGCCGCTTCATTACGAAGGAGCCATTTCCTCTGAGCAGTACTTCTTTATTTTTTTATATAAAGAGGATTCATTTAGATAATTTTCCCTTCCTCTCTCATCACTATGAAGTATTGCTATTCTACATCTGTCACCCACCAACTTCCTGGCGACCAAACAATCAATTATTTGACACTAAGATATTCTAAAGAAAAACTCATCAGTTACGGATGGAACAGTGAGGCAGGCCAATGAATGTGCAGCTTTAAGTGGGGTGGGGGGGAGGAAGCCAGTCAGAATGTTATAATAAAAACACTTTGGAAAATACCATGACTCCCATATGTATATAATTGCCCTCTCTCTTTTCCTGAAAATGAACACATAATATTCGCTACAAACGTATTCTGGCTACTTCCAGAGGGAACGTTAGAAACATGGAAGATTCCTATTAAATGCTTAAGATGAAGGAAATCAAGATTTTCTCACCTAAACCATGACAAATACATCGAAGACTTAAGCCAACGTAAATATTAGTGAAAATAAGCGAGTGTGAATCAGTGTGTGTTAATGGAAGTAACTTCAGATGAAAGCAAACAGCTTTATTTTGCTAGGAATCCACCTTAAGTGGTGTTGTTGTTGTTTTTTAATGGGTAAGGGGGGTAAGAACTAAACAATGGCTCATTTAATGAACACAAGAGTCCTGCAGGTTTGGGATCAGAGTAGAGATAATAAAGCCTGTAATTAAACTTACACAGGACCTCTTAGTATGGAATCTATTTTTGAAATCTTACTTCAAAACACAGGATACTTGGAACATGTCTCAATTTCCTCTCAACTAAAATATATTTTGGCTCCATTTTTTTAGGGTTTTTTCCCCTCTCAAGTTCCTGTACAGCAGATGACTCAGTCATCGGCTCCTCATGGCCATCACTTTGCAGCATTTTGATTAAGTATGCCAAATGTCGTGTAGAGGAAAGAATGGAAACACTGAGCCTGCCAACTTTTGATTGACCATTAAAGCCAATGATATATGTGCCTGTCAAAAGACAGACAATTAAATCAATATTGGAAAAAAGTCGCCTTGACGGCTTGTTTTTATGTAAGAGCTGCCAGGATGGATTACCATGCACCATCATGCCCTTGTCAACTTTCAAACCTTTTATTAAAAAAAAAAAAAAAAAGGTGGTATTTAAAGTTGCAGTACCTCATTCCCTCAGCATTTTGTTTGTCCTCAGAAACATCCACTGCACTCTAACCGCAAAAGTTCTTCAGTGTCCAGGAGTCATCTTCGAAATGCAACTTTTCAATGTACCTTCTGTCATATAAATCCCTCTGGTAGTAAAAACGCTAAGAGACCTTTCACTTTCAGCACAAGCAAAGGGTGAATGTCTTTATGGATGGTGCTATATGTTTAGGGGGTACGAGGGAGGCACATACTCTCTGCAGTATCTTACTGCACTCTTCAAAGTTTTATTAAAAATAATAATAATAAACATTCCCCTTTCTGTCCACTTTATGCTATGAACGCTGAACATCAAAGTTGCCTCTGCTCTGGCAAGCATTTCTCTCAAGGATCTAATAGAAGTCATTAGCTTCTTTTATTTGACCCTTTGTACATGTGGATATTATTTGTGAGATTTGGGGGAGCAATGACCTCAGCTTTAAACGCATCTATGGAGACATGAACAGGAGCCCATTACTGAGGGTAACACTAAAAATTATTCAGATTCGATTCTATACTGCAACAAAGAGTCACACTTGTTTAAACACACAACACCCTTTTATTACTTTTTTCCCCCCTAACAGCTTGGAGAGAGTTGATTTACTCTCTTACTTAGTGATAACTCACTGGCAGATCGGTGGTACTCCAAGCTCCATAAACAGTGTCCAAAATCGAGACAAGACTTGAGTAGGCAGCCGAAAGAACTATCCGGCTATTTTCAGACCTGCAGTGAAAAATGCACTGCAGTCGACCCACGCCAGGGTCTCAGCCATGGATTAGGAGGTGAGCTGAGTTGAGGATGCTGCAGCTGTAAAACTTCTGAGACAAAATTAAAATGGAGCAGGAAAAAGGGGGAGCGAGAGAGAAAAGTCGCCCTGAGAGTGGCTGAGCTGTCAGGAGCATGTGTGTTTCCATGGTGAGTGATTTATTGATGTTTATCAGGAATGAATAGATCAAAGGCCGCCGGATGACAGGCGATCAATCACACATCAAATCAAGGATGGCAATCCTCTAATAAAACAGAAAACAAGGAAAACCAGCTCCTGCCAGTTCCTCCTCCAGAGAAAAATAACTTTTCTGTTCAATCAGATTCTGCACTATCACTGCCTTGTGCTGGCCTGATCAAAAGACATCTTTAGAGGTAATAAAAAAAAAGGGGGAGGGGGCGTGGGGGGCAGAAGCCTCTTGCACAGGACATTAAAGGCTGCTATTTTCCAGAGAAATCCTCCGACCGCATTCCTTGCGTCCCAGGCTGGTGACCTTATTTCAAGTGTCAGGTTCAGCCTCCCCGCCTCCGGAGGACTTTCCCAGCGCGCTCAGGCCGCGGAGGAGCTACGTCTGCCCGGCGCACGCCCCCTCCCGAGGCAGCCAGGAGCTCCGGCGGCCCCTCGGCCTCCCCCGGCCTCCCCGGCCCGTCGGGGCTCCTCGCCGTGCCGAGGAGCGCCGTGAAGTTTCTCCGCTCCGCGCGCCGGCCCAGGTGGGGAGACGCTGACGGCTGCCCCGGGGCGCCGGCGGCCGGGCGCGGGCCGGGCCTCGTTCCCGGGCCCAGAGGGGGAGCGCCGTCCGCGCCCCCGCCCCGCGCGCCGGCCGCCGGGCCCCCCGCCCCCCGCGCCGCGCCCCCCCCCCGCCGGCCCCGCTCCCCGCGGCGCGGCCCGCGCGCCCGTTACCTGCCGAGCGCCGGGGGGCCTGCTGCTTCCTCCTCGGCATGCTGCTCGGGCCTCAGCCGCCGCCGGAGTTCGCGGGGCGCGGGGACGCGGGGCCCCGGGCGCGGGCGCAACTCCGCGGCGCGCCCAACTCTGGCCTCGTCCCCGCGGGCTCCGGGCTCCGGGCGCGCCGCGGTCCGCGGGGCGCCGCTCGCATGGACGGCCGCGCCCGGGGCCGCTCAGGAGGCGGCGGCCGCGGCCGCGCGGGCCGCGTCCCGGCCGCCGGGCTGCGGGCGGAGCGCGCGGGGCCTGGGCGCCGAGCCCGGAGTCATCCCCGGCGCGGGCCGCGGGCGCAGCGGCGGGAGCTCGGAGGGCCGGCCCGCGGCCCGCGCTCCATGCTGCCGCCTCCCCGCCGCCGCGGTGCTGCTGGCGGGCGCTCCTCCGGGCGCCTCTGCGGGCGCTGCCCTGCGCCTTCCTCCGCGAGCCGAGAGTCTCGGAGCGCAACTTTCTCTCCCCCTCGCTCCAGGCGGTGCGGGGGTCGCGGCGAGTGTTTTTAGTGCGCGGGTCGCAGCTTGCTCATTGTGCGCCGGCGAGGCCGATCCGGGCTGTCCTTTTCCTCCCCGCACTTAGTCTAAGAGGAAGAAAGCAAACAAGACAGAGGAGTGAAGCCCCCGTACATACATGCGCCGGGGGGGAGATGTCAGGCGCTGCTCCACCTTCCAAACAGTCACAGATCAAACAGTGTCACCCGCCGCCGGAGCGCCACTTGGTGCCCCGCGCTCCCCGCGGGGCTGTGCCGCCAGGATCGCCGCTTCTTCGGAGGCGAAATCTAATGCAAACACATTTTGATCATGGATTTTTGGCCGGTCTTGATCTTCCAACAGAAAAATTTTGAAAAATACACAAAAAGCACCCCCCCTTCCGAGGAAAAAAAAAAAAAAAGCCAACAACAACAACCCGGAGAGTGTGCGCGAAGGGGTGAAGAGCAGACATTCACTGGGTGGGCGAGATGAGCGTGGACGGTCCCCCCCAAACTCCTGGGAGAGAGGAGATGCACTCTCGCTCGCTCCTCTTTTCAGTGAAATATAACACACATTCGGATCGCAGAGCTTTCAGACAGTCTCAACTGATAGACAGACACATCGAGCTGCTTTTCCGGCTTCAGTTTTTACTCCTCCTCCTCTCGCCAACGTCACCCTGACAATTACAAATAGGTCTCTCACAAACCATACCTGTCAATCTTTTTAATTGCTTTGTTTTCTTTTTTTTTCCCCCCCGAGCTAAACAATATGACACAAAAAAGAAATCTTAATAGGCCATAACATAAAAGATTGCACATTGGAGAAAGACATTGAGGGGTTTGTTATTGTAATCCACCGGTTGACCGTGGGTGAAGCCCATGTGTTATAAGCCAAGTTGAGTAGACACTAGTTCCTGCAGATTTTTAAACCTGCGAGTTTCCCCCTCCGCCCCCGCTTGTACACTCACACACACGCACCCACGTGGACACAAACTACCCTTGGAAGAGGAATGTCCGACATTTGAGATAAAAATACCTGTGTCACTTTTGCAATCCTAGTTTGGGGGTTAGATGTGATTGGGGAGGGGCACTGTGCGGCTTTTATATTTTGGTAATTAATGAGTAAGTGGAAATAAGGAAACATGTTTCACTTCAATGTATTCCTTTAATAAAAATTTAATGATGGACTTTGCTCATCACACAAAAAAATGTGGAATATATTTAATCTGGCCCCTCTGTGAGAAGTGAATTGATTATTTGGTCAATACAAACAGGGAGATAATTGACACGATGGAAAGGCAGATCTTTCTAACTGGGTTATAAAAAAGGTCCTCATACATCATGGCAACGTCTCCATCCAGTTCCATTAAGGCCCTTGGCACCACCCCCACCCCCCACCCCCAGAAGTTTAAGATGTTCGTGTGTTGTGGGAATTTGACCCTCTGGTTTCCAGTATCTGTGTTTCTTTCCCAGTGGGAAACCTGTAACAGTCTTGTAGAGGCCACTTAAAACAGTCATGGAAAAACATGAAGTCTTGGCCAAAATAAATAAAATGGCTTAGTTCGTGCAACTTACATGGGACAGACTAAGGGCAAGGCGACACGGGCGAGGCGTTGCGGGAACAAGGGCCAACAGCCTGGGGCGCAGAATGCCCTGGGCACCCCCTGTCCGGCGCTGGGTGCTCCTGCGCCCGCACCGGCGCCCAGGGCTCCCCGCCCGGCCCCGGGCCCGGGCCGTGCCCCGCCGCCCCGGCCGCGCTCGGGGTTGATTCGTACCACCTTGCAAGGAAGTGAACGCTCCGCACGGGAAGGGGAGGCGCCTGCGCCGGCCGCTGGGCGCCGCGCAGCTCCGAGGACGCCCCGGGCTGCCGCCGGCTGTGGGCCGCGGCGGTAGCCGGACGCGCGGGTGCCCTCGCCGCCCCCCTCACCCTTTTAGAGGAGTCAAATCCGGCTTTTAGATCGTGGGGAGGGTGGAGATATCCGGTGCCTCCCGGGCGCCGGGAGGAAGGGGGAGGGCGGAGAGGATCCTTGGCCAGTCTGCGCCAAGCAGATTCAAACCAAAACAAAAAGATTAAAGGAGCAGCGGCCAGGGCGTCAGCGATCCCCCGGCCCGGACCCCGGGGGTGGCGCGCCCGGGAACCGCGGGGGCTGTGCGGACTACCGGTGCAGCGCGCGGCGGGGCAGGAGAGGGGAGCGGGCGCCAAGCGTAGTGGGGAAGCGGGGCGGGGGGAGCCGAGGGGAGGGCGCGGGCCGGAGGAGGGGCGGACCCGCCCGCTCCGCCCGCCGCGCGGAGCCTCGCCTCGCCGAGCGGCCCGGACTGGGCGCGACCCCGGCCAGTGGCGGCGCAGAAAGAAGGCAGAGGCGCGGGCCATGCAGAGGCTGGCGCTCGCCGGGACCCGAGCCATCGTGGACATGTCGTACGCCCGCCACTTCCTGGACTTCCAGGGCTCGGCCATCCCTAGCAAGATGCAGAAGCTGGTGGTGACCCGGCTGAGCCCCAACTTCCGAGAGGCCGTCACCCTGCGCCGGGACTGCCCGGTGCCCCTCCCCGGGGACGGAGACCTCCTCGTCCGGAACCGGTGAGCCCGGCGCGCGCCCCCAGCCCAGGCCCCGGCCCGCGCTGCGCCGCGCAGCTCCGGTGCTGTCCCGCGCCCGCCGGCGTCCCCACTCCCAGCGCGCGCTCGGGCTCAGAGCCCGACTTTGCGAGATCCCGGGAAGTTGAACCCGCCGCCATCTGGCGAAGGCGAACGTAATGAGACTGTTGCCGGTGTGAATATCCGATGGCACCGAACGTCCTCATAACGGAGGGTTATTTTAATTTGGGATTCCCCTCCCCTCCCCCAGTCCTCCCTCCTCCTCCCCCTCCCGCTCCCGAAATAAAACCGACGGGACCCAGAAGGGGAGGCTCCCCGCCCAGCCCACCCGCGCGCACCCACGGCTCCAGCGATCGCCTAATCTTTAGGGTGGAGTTGGGAACAGCCTGGACACAAACCGCGACGTTTAGGTAACGTGCTTTGGAGGAAGGAGGCCGGGGCCCTGGCTGGCTGTTCCTCTCCGCTCCAGGTTGGCAGCTGCCTGGCTGTGGCGGAGCCTGTCGTTGGGTGTGTTGGTGTGCACCTCGCTGGTGCCGTCTGCGTGTTGTCAGCTCTGTGTGACTGTCGTCTGTGCCCTGCAGTGTACCGCGGGGCGCGCGTCCCGGGCGGCGGGGCCGGGGCGGGGGCATGGCCGCAGGTTTTGCAGACTGAGTGAGGCTTGGGTCGTCGCCCGACCTTGGGACTGTCATTTCCACCTCCACACTGCCCACCTTAATTTGTTTCTGTCTCACTAATCTTTAGTAACTGCTGAAGCAACAAGAGGGAAGGGACCTCACTCTTCAGAGCCGTGCCCGCGGCTCTGCCGGTGGGTCCTCTCGCTGCCTGACTTGCAGGCGGGGCGTCTGCTTCCTCCATCCCCCTTGGCGAGAGCGGGGCTCGCCCACCGGGTCAGTCCCGTCTGTGGGGCGAGTGTTGCATATTTTAGGTTGCGTAATACTTTCGGAGGGAGAAGTGACTTCTGGTTGTAACCCGGTTGTCAGTGGTGTGCTCGAAAGCACCCGGTCCTCGGCGAGGACTGAAGGAAGGACCGTGTATCTTATCTAATCAGCTTGGGGCAATGCTGAACGGTCCATTTTAGAGATTCGTATCAGTCTTCCAAACCTGGCTCGGAGACTTCGGAATTCTGACCAGGATGTCAAACTTCTGGGAACCTGTTGGAGAGGTAGAAACCAAGTGAGCCAAGGGTGGGACTGAGTGGAGGCTGGGAAAGGGGTGGGGGCAAGGGGCGCCTGAACCGGTGAGCTGAAGTGCACCGCTGGGACCCGGGCTTCGGAGGATTTCTTCATCAGTACCAGGAACCGCTAAGGCAGTTGAGATCCAGACGCGCGTCCTGCCAAGTTGAAAAGAAGGGTGGGTGAGTGTTCACGCAGGACATACAAAACACACGAGTGATTTGCTGGAAGTGAGATGAGACTCAGATTTAAAAAACCACCGAAAAAAACCAACAGGCAAAGTTTCACGCAGGCTTTTTCTCCCACCCTCCACCCCCCCCCCCACCCCCGCCCCCCGCAACTGTGAACTGTGAGCACCGATGGCACACACCAGGCTGCTTGGGGAAAGAACACCTTTTACAAACAGGGTGTGAAGTGGGTGGGGGTGACTGAGCGGGGCGGGCAGGGGAAGGTGTGAAGTTTCCGCACTCCCAGCAGCGGCGCGGCGGGACCCCCGCCCGCACCGCCGTGGAGGAGTTCCTGCCCGCAGAACCGGCCTGCCCGCCTGCGGGGCACCAGCTCCGCAGGGTGTGCGCCCCTTCCCCGCGCTGGGTCACCAGGGCCGGTCCCCGAACTGGGTGGTCGGTTGGAGTTCTGGAGCACCGGCTGCCATGTTGGATGCTCTCAACTTGGGTTGCTTTAAGATCCACACCTCTATCTTCCATCCACAGATGCCAAGAATCCCTTTAATATAAATAGGATATTTATAGTCACCGCTTGACCTCTAACTTCTACCTTGAAATCCGTCACAGAAGAAGGGGGCGCGTTTTCTGCTTGTGGGGAGGGGGCGGACCTCTGCCTGTCCCTCTCCTTACTCTGCTGGAAAATATGCCCCTACCCCCAAAACTGTGGCAAGATCCTTTATTCTAGCAAACGTTGTCAGTAAGGGTGGCATTTTACCGATTTTTTTTTTTTTTTTTTAAAGAATAGAGGCTCAATACTTCACTACAGGTTAGTTCATTTTAATCCCAGACCAAATCGCCCCGAACAGTGTCAACTGCATGAAAATTATGTGCAAGAGCTTCTCATTTTAATCGTAATAATAATAATATGCTCCGGAGTGAATGGATTCAGCCCAAATTCACATGTTTGGAAAGGTGTCTGGGTGGTTTTAATTGTGCTCCGTCTGACTTTGTCTTTCAGCGGAACCTTTTACACGTGTCTTTCCATTTTAACAGAAAATACAAATTCTTTATTCACAGTGATAGAGGTGCTTTTTAAGACATCGATTTAGCATAATCAAGTTTATCATTTAGGAAAGGTGTGAGAAGGGGGCCTAGAATCCTTCTAGAACGTGCCCACGCCTTTCCTTTATCCACTTCTGGCCTTCGGCTTTCTAACATCCGAGGAAATCCCGCTTCCCTCCTCAGAAAAGAGAAGAAAATAAAGGGAGAAAGACTCCGACTCCCTCTGGTTCAGTTCATGCACTATTTTTAGATTTCTCTTTTTTTGCAAGATACTGCCACATTATTTCGTTTCCAAATATTTCTAACGATTTTCTGTTCAAATGTAAGATAATGGAGCAAAGAGTTTGTAGGACCGGCACAGAGAAGGTGGGGGATGGGGAGGGCATTTTTGATAAACCGTTTGTTGCTCAAGGGAGGGTAACTATTCCTGCTCATTCTCCAGGCCGAGATTTTTTTTTTTCCTTCATTCTTCCTTTTCTTTATCCCCCTTTTTTCTTTTTCTTTCTTTTCTTTCTTTCTTTCTTTTTTTTTTTTTTTTTTTAAGGAAGGTCTGGTTTGGCGGACTTTGTCTTCCAGTATTGAAGGTTTTGCTCTGGACTTGAGTCTTCGGGTTTGATTTTTGTTAACAGAAAACCCATTGCCTTCCCTCGGACCGCTGCCCTGTTTCACAATAAACATGACGAAAGGGCTCATCGCTTTTTAGTGTAAATAAACCGAGTGACTCTGGAAGGGTATATATTTGGGGAGAGCCCCAAACATCCCGTTCTTTTTCCCGGGGCTCCTCGATTTTTGTCTTTTGCGAGGGTCTGCCTGTCGGATCGCTAGACCCCTGCACTCATTAAAAGCAGGTAGTTTAAATTAAAGGGGTACAGACGAGTCTCCAAATGCACGCATCCTCCCTAGCGCGTCTTCTCTTTCTTTTTCTCGCTCACTCGCCCTTTCTGTCCGCTGCTCCCCAAACCCGGACACGCGCCTGCCGCTCTTGAACTTGTTTCTGATGGAGCCGAAGGCGCCGGCTCCCACTCCTCCCAATCCTCTTCCCAAAGCCCAGGTAAGAACCAAGGCGCGTCCGGGCAGTGGCGGGTCCACACCAGCCGCGGTGGCGGCGCAGCGTCAAAGCGGGGGTTCAGGGAGAGGTGGGGGCTCGCAACCAGAGGCTGGGCGATCCTGGAGAGGGTGAGGTGTGCGGAGCCGAGCAGGAACTCCGGATTCCTTCACCGACGACGCAGGCGATTTAGAAGACGGCAGGGTAGGGTAGAAAGACACGAAAAATGGGGGTGCCTGCGAGGCCAAGGTCACGGTCTGGCCGCCGGCGGCTTCTGTCGCGAGGCCGATGGGCTCAGGAGCGCCGCGTGCCCCGGGATCCCCTGGCACTAGATCGCCCCAGGGCCCGAGCTCGGCGGCCGGTGTGGACTGGGCGCGCCCGCCGGGATCCCGGCTCGGCCCAGGGAGGCTGAGGTCATGGTCGCGGGCCTGGGCGGCGACCCGGGCGACTCCAGTCCGCTCCGGGAGTCGGACTCACGGATCGCATCTGTCCGTGGTGGCAGTGGAGAGGCCGCGGGACGACGGCACCGGCCGGGCAGTCGGTGGAGGCTGGGCACTTGCGAGGGGAGATAGTCCCAGAAGCGCGGGTTTCTGGCGCCCTGCAGGTTGGCCCGGGCGCATCGAGGGCGCCGCAGGGAGCGGGGACGTGGACAGGGCGCGGGGCGGGCCCTGTGGTCTCCGGCTCCCGCTCCAGCGCTGGCCGGGCTCCACCGCAATGTCTGATTTGGGTTTTTAAGCAAAGCCCCCTTGGTGAGCTCAAGCTGCCGCTGGTGGGCTGCAGCCGCCGAGCTCCCGACAGAGCCCACCCTGCCCCCCAACGCGCGCGCGCGCGCACACACACACACACGGGCCCTCGCTGTCCCCTTTGCGCGGGTGCCCTCGCCCCGCCGCCGCTTGTCTCCCAGGCGTGCGCCCTGCTCGGTCCTCCGCCTCCCGCCTGGAAGTGGCAACCACAGCCCCGGACGGGGGTGCGGAGGGTGGGGGCGGTGATGGGACTGCCTTTTCCTCCAACAGCCCCTTCCCGCTCCCCAGCCCCCTCCCCCCAGTTCGCTCCGGTTTGGAGATGAGGGTGACCCGAGGGGCCGAGTTCAAGGCGGGGGCTCCCGCAAGGGAAGGGGCTCTGTGGTTGGAAAGGCAGAAACGCCAGCGCGGGAAGGGGGCGGGGGGTGGGGAGGTGGGCGGGAGGGAGGGGGCAAGACGGGAGGCGCGAAGGCCACGGGAAGGGTGAGTCTAATCCTGAGCGAGAAGAACAGAGCGGGCTACCCGCCCTGGCCCCCACCTGTAAGCACAGCCCGCCTCCCCGCCCCCGCCGGCGGTCCTGCAGCCGGCCTTCCAGCCCCAGCGATCGGGCATCCAGAGGCACCCCGACAGGGCTCCACCGCCGCCTTCCCCGAGGTCCGGAAGCACGCGCTCAGGACACTAGGCCAGGCCTGGAGAACTCGGCAAAGTGAAAGGAAAGATGACCGGCCCTCCCCTGCCCAAAAGATGGAACGTGGGCGTCTTGGCATTAAATGCCAAATGAGAACCCACCACAAACCATTATTCCCGCTTCTCATTACTATGTGTCCTGTTCGGGCATGGAATCCTGTAACGTGATTGTGAGGCCTTGCGTCTGGTAACTTCTGAAAGCTGCTGGACGAGCCCGAAGGAGAGTTTCCTGCTTTCTTATTTCTGTTGATGAAATATGTAGAGAGTGTCCAATCGTGTATGCCGGGCACCATCATAAGGGCACATTTACGAGGGCTAAGTATTGTCTCTATACAAAGTGGAAGTGAGTCCTTGTGCGGGGCAGTTTGGGGTTTATTAAGTTAAATTATTTTAACATGAACCCTACTTACCAGCTTCCCTCCTGCCCCCAGATCCCAGCACTTTTTCCTTTCATTACAGGTGGAAATGGCGTCTTTAGGGTCCTCCAGTAGTGTGTCTCGGCCACCTCCCGACATCCTTAGGAGAATGGCTTTTCCCCTTATGTATCAGGATATTTTTGTTATGAGGTATACTGAGATGAAAAAAAGCTGGTAAAAATACCAGCCTGGCAATTAAATTGACTCTGGATACCAAAGTGAAAATAATCATCTGGTATTAATCAAGTATGTCTCTGCTTCTTGTTGAGGAAAAATATAGTGTCGATTTGCTTTCCTTTTCATCTGGGAAGGACTGTAAAATGTTGGATGTTCCATAAAAATCTCTCTACCCTTATGAGACAATTTTTGTTCAATTAATCAAAATGCATATTTTCACACTGGACACAGTTACATCAGAAGGAAAATTTGCTGCAGCCTCTCACACTGTTTGAAACAAGCCCTGCAGTAACGTGTAACAGCCAGTGACCTTGTACATTACATCAATCTTTAATAATATCATTGTCGTTACTATTATTATCTGAAGTGTTAAATTGTTGCCAGAATCAATACAAGTCTACCTCTTTGAATATATTTTATCCCTCTGTTGTTTTTAACATCTTTGCTAAGAGACCAATTAATTTCCAACTCATAGCTCTAGTGAAGTTTGTGTATGAGGGCTTCCTGAATTTTTTTTCCTCTCTTTTGAAAGAAAGAGAAAGGGAATAAATGGCGTATGAAATAAACAACCTGTTTAGAGGGATGTGAAATTATTCCTAACCTAATGAAAGAATACAATAAACCAAAACTCTGATATGGAATCACTGTTGAGCTCACATTTGTTTGATTTCTTTCTTTCTTTTTTTTTTTTTGAAGTGCATATCAAGAGTTTTGGGTGTTTGTTTTTCTCAAATTCTATCAGAATAGATAACAGCTTCACCACCCTCCACGGTCACCAGATTTAGAGGAACAGAAAAAGCCTTGACAAAGAAAGCACCTGAACGTGTGTGTGTGTTTGTTTTCCTCTAGATTTGTTGGTGTCAATGCTTCTGACATCAACTATTCGGCTGGCCGCTACGACCCTTCAGTCAAGACCCCCTTCGACGCAGGCTTCGAAGGTGTCGGGGAGGTGGTGGCCTTGGGCCTCTCTGCCAGCGCTGCGTTCATGGTCGGCCAGGCTGTGGCCTACATGGCGCCTGGTTCCTTCGCTGAGTACACAGTGGTGCCTGCCAGGGTCGCCATCCCAGTGCCGGGCCTGAAACCCGAGTATCTCACGCTCCTGGTGAGTGGGACCACAGCCTACATCAGCCTGAAAGAGCTCGGGGGGCTGTCGGAAGGGAAGAAGGTCCTGGTGACCGCGGCAGCCGGGGGCACCGGCCAGTTCGCCGTCCAGCTCGCAAAGAAGGCCAAGTGCCACGTCATTGGAACATGCTCTTCTGCCGAGAAGTCTGCTTTTCTGAAGTCTGTTGGCTGCGACCGCCCCATCAACTATAACACCGAGCACGTGGGCACCGTCCTGAGGCAGGAGTACCCCCAAGGTGTGGACGTGGTGTACGAGTCTGTCGGGGGAGCCATGTTTGACTTGGCCGTGGACGCCTTGGCTACCCGAGGGCGCTTGATAGTCATCGGGTTCGTCTCTGGCTACCAGACTCCTACTGGCCTGTCGCCCGTTAAAGCAGGAACACTTCCAGCCAAACTGCTGAAGAAATCTGCCAGTGTCCAGGGCTTCTTCTTGAACCATTACCTTCCTGAGTTTCGAGGTGCCATGGACCACTTGCTCAAGATGTATGCGGGTGGTGAGCTGGTTTGTGAGGTGGACACTGGAGGTCTGTCTGCAGAGGGCAGGTTTACCGGCCTGGAATCGGTCTTCCGGGCCGTCGATTATATGTACATGAGAAAAAACACTGGAAAAATTGTCGTTGAATTACCTCCCTCTGTCAACAGTAAGCTATAAAAGCAGAACAATGGCATAAGAGGAAAAAAATGGGCATTTTATGCCCCAGAATTACTCAAATCAATTTATTTTTAGTTGGTAATGGAGATAATATTTTTTTAAAAAACAAAAGTAAAGTTTAATGTATAGGTCTCTCTCTTTTCTTTGCTTCCTTTTTTTTTTTGCTTTCCCTTGCCAGAAAAAAGTGCTAATAAAACTTCCCTCCATGGCACAGAAGTAAAACCTTTACATTCAGTTCTTCACTCATGGACAGTCTCATTCCAGATTTTATTGTTCCAGGGAACTAAATTAATTCCTGATGCAAGATCTGATCAAATCAGCATGTCTTCAACTTGATGAGATTTTAAAATCGGGCTTGAAAACAGTTCATGAGTTCTTTGCTATGGGAGATTTTGGTATAATGCTAACAAGTTGTTAATAAATGAGAGAGAGAGCAAGTCAGTCACTTCTCAAGAGTCCATATTCTCAGGAAATGGCCCTTCTCCTTCCATAAATTACCAGCCAATTCTCTAAATAGAAATTTGGAAGGATTCTCCCAAAACTCTGACTCTGTTAGGTCATTAGAAAAAAAATTAAATGAGCACAGACCTCTTTTAAAGAAGTGTCTCTTTATTTAATGATTTTATGCACAATCATGCTGGTGAGGCATGTGTGGGATGGAAAATTTCTCTCTTCCCTTAAGAAGCAAAGTAGTGTTGAAAACTCGTATGGACAAAAGAGCAGGTTTGGTAAAGGGAAACTAGAGATTCGGGAGACTTTAAAAATTTAGTACATGCACGGGAAATGAAGTATATGCTCCATCCACAGTAAGAGTCAACATAACAAAACATGGCCGTACAGGGAAAGCTCTGTAGACACGGAACAGAACCCTTCATCCGCCTACTGGGGTGTGTCAAACAGCATCCCCCAAAGCAGGGACTGAAGTGACCTAAGATGAGCGTGCATTTGCTTCTCATTCAAGACTTTGGGAAGGTGGGTTTTCTCCCTGACCTGGAAGTAGAGTAGCCACCACTGATGCCATGTCACGCTTCAGGTCTCCACGCGGCCTGTTGGGACAAGATGCTTCTTGCCACCATCACCTGACGTCACACCCGTGAAGGTACCCAGCCCCGCGCCTTCCCCTCTGAATCAAGCCCACGGCTGACCCACCTTCGTCTCCTCCTTCCTCAGCACCCCAGAGGCTGCTCCGGGTTTTCATCGCGGAGGTGGGAACCCCACCCTGCCTGTCTAACGAAGCCACGCCCACCAGACTTTTTCAGAGCCTTGGGTTTCAGCGTCTCTAACAGGCTAAACAAACAGACACCGGATTAGAGATATTCTAGGAAACTTGGTGACCGTATTTAATTTTTCTCTCCTTCTGTCTGAGAGGCAAGGCAGTCCTACCGCTGAATAGCTGTTAGGATCTATTTTACAAGATTTACTCATTTTCAGGTACCTAATGTAGCTGCTAGCATGCATGCACAACAATACAATTTATATGGTAAATGGAGCCAAATAATGGCTTCACTGAATGTTATGGCTGCACTGAAGGGAAATGTCACGGTAAATAGTTGCCAAATTATGGATCATGCCGGAGTGTCACAACTGCACTAAAGACAAATAGCCCTGGAGGCTATTGCCACTGTGACGCTTTTGAGTTATGAAGAAGGGTAACAGCCCGATGGGAGGCTCTTTGCGTCCTCATTATAGCCAGGGGTTACTAGTGCAGGGCACCGGAGAAGCCAGGCCAGTGTGCTGCTCGGGTATTAATCTGTCCCTTTCAGACCTAACAGCTGTAGCGAAACCGAAGGGGACTTGGCCTCCCTTTTAGAGACCCAGGCAAACAAAGGGGAGGGGACAGGTTTTATGAATGTAACTGCAAGGGAATGACTGGTAGTGGAGCAACGCTGGAATCAAATCAGCTCATCAGAGAATATTATTCACTGTAAGGTAGTCTCTGTCCGATAGGCTTAGTTGTGTCCTAGGCAGACAGATGTGTGAAGTCTAAGCAATCATGGGCTTTCTCCCTCTGTCAAGACTTGAGTAGTAAGGACATTGCCAACTAAATTGCTTCTTCTAAACTGAAGTGCGTCCCGGTTTCTTTCATTTTAATGGGAGAGTAATAAAGATGAAAGACCAACATTTTAACGGATGGATCCCTGAAGCTACAGAATAGAAATTTATTATGTTTTGAAGGCATACACTAAATTCAGCTATGTTAAAAAAAAATTCAAACAACCAGGTTTAAAATAAAATATAATCTCAAAACCTCATGTTCTGTCTCTCCCCAAACTAAGAAACTACAGAGCATACTGTTTCCATTTATTCTTAGAAAACAAGCATGAGAGATTCTGCCCATTCAGATAATGCCAAAAATATGTTTAAACTTTTTTTTTTTTATTCTTCTGAAAAATGATTTGTAAATTGAGGGTCATAGTTCAGCATCAGTTTCATCTTCTGGGATTATCGTTCAAGCCCAGCCTCTAATGGGAGGTGAAATGGTGCGATCCTCTCTCCGCCTTTCTTCTGAACTGTATTACATATCACAAAAAGTACATCCATAATTCAGGGCAATTGTCAGTCTTTGTTTTAGAGACGGGGCTGGGGCTGAACAATCCCGGTGGATGAATTATTTCTGGGTTCTCAGGGTGGCCTTCTCTGCACATCAGCCTTGAGGTCCCTGGCTGGGCAGATGGAGAGCCTTGGCTCCAGTTAGCATGCCAAGAAACAAGGGAGTCCCAGCTATTCCCTCCCGTCCCACTGTGATTTGTAAAAGGCCAAATGCTCTTCCTTCAAATTTGTTTTTGCAAAAAATACCAACAATGTCATTGCAGGTCCATCTGATGATGACTTCCATTGTTCACCGCCTTCAGCATTAAAAAAAAAAAAAATCAGGAAATAGTTTGCAGAGAAACTACAGAGAAGTTTTTCATGATGTGCTCTAAAAATTGTTATTATATGATTTCATCTGAATGGAGTTTCTCAGGAGGAGGATAGCGCCTTTATAAATGGTCATTAGTATTACATGCAGTATTTACCTAATGAAAGTGCAGTGACAAGTCACCACTTCTTATTAAAATGAAAATCTTGCATTATGGACTTAAAGAACATTCCAGCTAATGAGGATGTAACGTCCTTGGTACAACACAGACCTCCTTTTTTGTGTGTGTTCACCCACCACAAGATGCTGGAAACTTGACAAATGATATCATTTAAGACATGCCTGCCGTAGGGACCTGCTTTTTGGCTTCCTGTTTCTGGCTTTTATTTGGGTAACATTTATAATGGCCACCCGACTTGTAATGGACAGCGTTTTAACCCCTTCATAGAGCTCCCAATTAGCGTGAATTTACTACATACAGGATTTCCTTTAAAATGGGGCAGGGAGTGCTCAGGACTGAAAATATGTTTCTTGATCACTTGACCACATGTGCATATGGGATAAACAGCATATTTTAGATTTATATGGAAACAGACGAGCAGCATGCAACTTTCAGGAAAAAAAAAAAAAATGATAGGTGAAGACAGAACATGATCAGCTGCGGGCCTGAGTTTCCTAGGGCTTACAGCACAAGGTTTATGAATGTAGCCCAGGTACAAATGGCCTGACTTGGTGCATTCATAATTACTGCTCTCTATACCGTCCAGTGTCTTGTTTTATTAAATTGCTTGCTATTTATAGTACTTGTTTAGAGACAAAATGTATGCAAACTTTATTAGCTAATTTGGGGGTTTATTGGTGTTTTTTTTTTAATTTAGGTTTTCTGTAACTAATATTCTAATTATGACCCAGAATTGTGATCATATTTCAGAAGTAAAAATATAAAACTCTGAGTTCTCAATACTACTAGTGTGGGCATTTTAACCTTGGAACTCCATTTTTTTGTAGACCTTTCGTATCATGCTATTCAACTTGTGAAAGGGGGAATGTTTGAGAACCTTATTACTGTTAACATGAGCAAAGTATGGAATATTGGCCCCCAAAAAAACTATACAAAATAAATAATGTTTCCCAGTACATATCGGTTCACATAATTCTTGATAGTAGAGTTGATATATTTTTTTAAAAAATCAAATAAGATACATATTTTAATTCTGTGTGCTTGAGTCTTCTGTATTCTTCTTTCCCTAGATTGAGAAGTTACCGGGATGTGAAAACAACACTAAAAATGGCGGGGTGTCTTAGCATCTGTTTTTTTCATTTTTGTTGAAATAGAGTTGATTTACATTGCTGTGTTAGTTTCAGGTACACAGCAGAGTGGCTGAGTTATGTGTATATATGTACACGTATATATGTATGTATATGAATATATGCTGCTGCTAAGTCGCTCAGTCGTGTCCGACTCTGCGACCCCATAGACGGCAGCCCACCAGGCTCCTCCGTCCATGGGATTTTCCAGGCAAGAGTACTGGAGTGGGGTGCCATCTCCTTCTCCATAACTATATGTATATCTATATGTATATGTATAGTTATGTATATATATGTACAATAATGTGTATATATTGTACAATAACATGTGTATATTCTTTTTCAGATTTTTTTCCATTACAAGCTATTATAAGATATTGAGCATAGTTTCCTGTGCTATATAGTAAGTCCTTGTCAGCAACGTGGATAGACCTCAGGATCTAAGGAGCATACTAAGTGAAATACATCAGACAGAGAAATACAAATATCCTGTGATATCACTTATATGTGGAATTTAAAATATGACATGAATTTATTTACAAAGCAGAAATAGACTCACAGACATAGAAAACCAAGGGGGGGAAAGGGTAGGTTTTAAATTAGGAGGTCAGGATTAAAATATACACATTACTACAGATACAACATAACCAGCCTCCGTTCTTGATAAGATGGTTTGGTCCACTGTGGACCTGCCCTTCAGCACCTGCTCACAGCATCCGGGGAGGCACAGACCCTGTCACGAAGCGAGTCTTGCGTCTCTGGAGCAGTCGGTAAGTACCCCACGGAGCGCAGTTTAGGGAAAGCGATACATGCCTCACACGTGCAGGGACGCATGAACCAAAAGCACAGGGTCCAACAGCCCCTTGAAGGGAGCTATTCGACAGTGTCTTTCTGCCAATGTGAAATTAAAAGAATAATTAAAACATACCCTGCTGACTGGTGGTGATGTCCAGTAGGGAAGATGGATTTATGCTCGGAGCTCAGGAAAACGGCCCATAAATCGTCAGCTACCATTATGCCCTATCCCTTCCATGCGAAGAGTGGAACCGAATCTTAGAATGACCTGAGCCTGTGGTCTGTCTGGCTGGTGGGAGATGTGGAGCATGTTTAGGGCAGAGACGCTGTCCAGCTTGGAAGTTTGGAAGTTTGCATTGCCCTGTGTGTGGCAGCCCCTGGGCGCAGGGGAGGCGGCCCGCAGACACCTACACAGACCTGGGGGAAGTCTGGGAGGCTCTCTGCTCATCACAGACGAGAAGACCCCGCTGACCTTTAAATGGTAAAATTTGGGATTTAAGAGACAACCTAGGGCTTCCCTAGGTGTCTAGTGGTCAAGAACATGCCTGCTAATGCAAGGGATATGGGTTCGATTCCTGGTCTGGGAAGATTCCGCGTGCCGTGCAGCTGCGAAGCGTGTGTGCCACAACTACTGAAGCCCTTATTCCCTAGACCCTGCGCTCTGCAACAGGAGCCTGAGCTCTGCAACAGGAGAGACGCTACCACAACGGGACACCCTTGCACTCCAGCTAGAGAGTAGCCCTCGCTTGCCGCAACTAGAGAAAGCCTGCACGCAGAAAAAAAAGGGGGATAAAATAAATTACATATATATATATATATTTTAAGAGAGACAATCTGGTTCTACTAACTTTATAAATGGAGAAAGCAAGACCCAAGAAGATTAGGTGCCTTGTCCAAGGTCGCAGAGAAGCAGCCAGAGTGCAGGCAAGCTCCTTTCCAGGGCACCAGACTGTCTCTGTCTTACCCTTTCATAAAATGCTGAGGTCCTGCCCTCGATGCCTGACTGAAAGTGTCACAGAATAACAACTGCCTCTGTTATAAATCTTCTGTTGGATGAGGTGGTGACCAAACCAGAAAGAATATCACAGTTCTGACCGCAAAGTGTGTTCCACTCAAGACCCCCCTTTAATCCGGCACAAGTGAGGTGTTCAGACCACTGACTTCTGTGTCATCTAATTATCGCACTTCCCTTGTAGCTCAGTGGTTAAAGAATCCTCCTGCCAATGAAGGAGATGTGGATTTGATCCCTGGGTTGGGAAGAAACCCTGGAGGAGGAAATGGCAACCCACTCCAGTATTCTTGCCTGGAGAATCCAATGGATGGAGGAGTCTGGTGGGCTACAGTCCATGAGATGACAGAGTTGGACATGACTGATCAACGAAGTGTACACACACACACACACACACCTACATATCACACAGCCTTTTGGGGGTGGGGGGAAAGAAGCTCAACAGAATTAAGGGCTGAATGACCACAATTTAGTTTTAATGCTACAAAGGTCTGATCTCCTTGTCAATATATTCTTATGTGTCAAATCATGAATATCAAATAGAGAAAAAGTTTATCACCCCTTGTTGAGGGCTTATTTCCCTCAAGTATTTAACTTGCTTATGTTCTCGCCTATAGAGCTTGGCCAATGTTAGTAACAGCAAAATATCTAGAATCTGAACTGGCTGATCCCCCTGAAACGGAATTCTGAATCCAGCAGCTTCCAGGCTGCGGTGGCTGGATGTGCATACCCACAGTGGGAGGCGCCCTAGGGTGAGGGGGCGCGTGCGGGGAGAGGCCGCGGTGGGGCCACGTCTCCTCTTCCCACGGCTGGAATCTCATCCTCTGTACAAAGAACAGATCATAACTAAGGGTCGGAAGCAAGCCCTTCAAAACCACACGACGTTGAACATTCCTGTCTTTCTACATCATTTCTGTCTTCCTCGAACTCATGCATAAGAGGCACAAACTTTCAGCTTTACACACACACATCCTTTCGCAGGAGAAACAGCGCTTTTTCACACTGAGAATCCCTCCGCAGGAATAGCAACGTCAAAGGCAATCTCAGTTGGTCGAAAGCCTCATTTCCCACCGGAAATACCGGAAGCAATAGTGGTCCCTCTGTGTGTTGTTGGAATTTACATTTGAAAATTGGATTGTCTCCTTGAGGGTTTTTTATCAAAGTAACTTTCGGAGAATTACTTACATCCGGGTACGCTGGGTACGGGAGACGAGGGTGAGCTCAAGAGCCCAGGTGTCACCCCAGCTTGAACCATGAAAGTGCTGTCATTGTCTTTATGGAAGGGTATTTCTCATTTCAATTTTCACATGTACTTTATGTAACATCTTAGAACGTGCTTACCAATTAGAATACAATGTCACTGCCTTCCCTCTTTCCTATCAAATTGATAAAGGAGAATGATGCCCATTTTACAGATGGGAAAATGCAGTGCAGAAAAGTGACTTTCCTGGATCAGTTAGTCACTTGTTGAACAAAGACTTGGGGTTCAAGGCTGTTTTCCACTCGAGAATGAAGCATCCCCAGCTTTCTTGTGCACACGCTCACCTGTCACAACAGAGCTCCTGACTCAGCAGGTCCAGGGTGGGGGCCCGGGAGCCTGCATTCCCCAGGGCTGCTGACACCAAGCCTGCACAGTGAGCAGCAAGGCCCTGGGTCTCACAACCTCTGAAGAGACCCCCATCCCACAAAATGCTGTTTTATAGAGCATTTCTGAGCAAGCTGTAGGTGATCTAGGAATGAATTCCAGAACACATGCTTAATACAGCTATGAAAATGCATTTTATCCTTGAGTTTTTGGCTCCTTTACTTTAACCATCAGCTGTGACACCCGTCGCCTATCTATTGGAAGGCTCTGGTGGTAAGTGTTTTCACCTAGTTCTAAGTGGGGCAGAAGGAGACATAGAAAGGGCACAGAAGTGTCCTGGGACTGCAGCGTCATGAAGATCATGGCACCTGATCGCATCCCTTTAGGGCAAATAGATGGGGATAAAGGGGAAACGGGCAGATTTTATTTTCTTGGGCTCCAAAATCACTGCGGATGGTGACTGCAGCCATGAAATTAAAAGACACTTGCTGCTAAGAAAAGCTGTGACAAACCTAGACAGTATATTAAAAAGCAGAGACATCACTTTGCCCACAAAGGTCTATATAGTCAGAGCTTTGGTTTTTCCAGGAGTCATGTACGGATGCGAGACTTGGACCATAAAGAAGGCTGAGAATCAAAGAATTGATGCTTTTGAATTGTGCTGGAGAAGACTCTTTACGAGTCCTTTAGACTCGAAGCAGATCAAACCAATCAATCCTAAAGGAACTCAACCCTGAGAATTCATTGGAAGGACCAATGCTGAAGCTGAAGCTGCAATACTTTGGTCACCTGTTGCAAAGAGCCAACTCATTGGAAAAGATCCTGATTCTGGGAAAGATTGAGGGCAGGAGGAGAAGGAGGTGACAGAGGATGAGATGGTTGTATGGCATCACCAACTCAATGGATATAAGTTTGAGCAAACTCCAGGAGATAGACAAAGACAGGGAAGCCTGGAGTACGGCAAGCCATGGTGGGACATGACTTCACATTGGAACAACAACTGTGGAGAACAGTATGGAGTTTCCTTCATACTACAATCCCACTCCACTGCTGGGCATACACCCCAGGAAAACCATAATTCAAAAGCATACACGTACCCCAGTGTTCATTGCAGCACTGTTTACAATAGCCAAGATATGGAAGCAGCCTAAATGGTCATCAATAGATGAATGGATAAAGAAGATGTGGTACATATATACAATGGAATATTCCTTGGCCATAAAAAAGGATGAAATACTGCTATTTGCAGCAACATGGATGGAGTTTGTGAGATACTGAGTGAAACAAGTTATCATAAGACAAATATATGGTATCACTTATATGGAGAATCTTAAAAAGAAACAAATGAGCTTATCTACAAAACAGAAATAGAGTCACAGATGTAGAAAACAAATTTATGGTTACCAAGGGGTGGGGTGAGGATAAATGGGAAAATTGAGATGGACATATTCATACTGCTGCTGCTGCTAAGTCGCTTGAGTCGTGTCTGACTCTGTGCGACCCCATAGGGCAGCCCACCAGGCTCCCCCCCATCCTTGGGATCCTCCAGGCAAGACCACTGGAGTGGGTTGCGATTTCCTTCTCCAGTGCATGAAAGTGAAAAGTGAAAGCGAAGTCGCTCAGTCATACTGCTGTACATAAAATAGATAACTAATAAGGACCTGCTGTATAGCACAAGGAACTCTACTCAATATTCTGAAATGACTCATATGGGAAAAGGATCTGAAACAGAGTGGGGATACATACATGTGTGTATATAATAGCGCTTTGCCTCCCCAGGCGGGTGCTTTTTGTCCCAGGCTTCCTGAATGGCAGTGTGGGCTGAAGCGGCAGCCCCCGACCCCTGCACCAGGCTCAGCTCCTCCAAACCACAGGGAGCCATGTCTCCCCCAGGGGGACAGGAGGGGCCTGTCGCCCCGCCCCTGGGCCCCATACCGCTGGTCTGGCTTCGCCGTGACAACCTGTCTGCACCGCCCTCCGCGTTACTTGTCGTTGTATAATCCGAGGTCCGGGCAGCCACTCTGCCGGCACGCTCTGGTGTTGGGTACCAGGGGACCAGAGTGAGCCGAGGACCAGCGCCTCCTGCACTCGAGGACCCTGCCGGGTGCGGGAGCGTCTGTGGGTGCCGCCCGTGGCCCGGGCGATAGGAGCAGAAAGGGGCCCAGGCCCGGTTATGTGGGTGAGCGGCCGCTGGAGTGTTGTCATGCTAACCTGTGCCAGTTGGCGGCCTTCCCTGCTCCTGTCCCCTCAAGAGGACACTCCGGCAGCGATCTAGTTACCGTGCATACGACTGTGTTTCCTGTTTCCAGGCTCTTCTCGCAGCCCCACACACCATGAAGGGGGAGACTGCGGTGCTAGCCGACAGGATGGTTTGTCTGCTCTCCCCCCATCCTGCTGGAGCACTGGAAAACCAGGACCCTGGGAGAGCACAGCCTGTCCGGGGGCAGGGGGAGGGCAGAGGCCTGGCTGGGCCCGGAGGCCCTGGGCTGGGATCTGGGGGATAGGGAACCCCAGAGGACGGCTGCCTGCAGGACAGCGGCCCCGTCCGCCAGCTCGGGCACCCACGGCTCTACTGGAAGGCGCTGACTTGCGGGGGGAGCACCGAGGACCCCCACCACGCAACCCTGCCCGCTGGAACCCTGCACAGGGGAGGGGCGCATGTGCAGAGCTAGGTGCCCGGGGAAGGGAGGCGGGTGTTCAGCAAGCTCCTACTGAGCTCCAGGCTCTGTGCTGAGCGCCGGATGCATTGACTTCTCCCAATCCCCCAAACAGTGTGTTCTAGAACAAAACAAACCGTCAGTTGGAGCCACACATGTAATGCAAAATGTTGTAGTGGCCACAGGAACAAATCTGAAATCACTTCTCCTAATGTTCTTTATTGAGCCCAATGTATCCAAAATATTATCATTTCAACTCGTAATCAATACTAAAATCATCGAGATATTTTAATTCTTGTTTGTAAACAAGCCTCATTTCAAGCGCTTAGTCGCTGAGAGGCTCAGGCCTATCAAACTGGGGACTGGGGGTCTGGGCTATGTGCCTACTAGGGAAGATTCTGGTCTGTGAGCCCAATGTGGGGGCTGTTCTGGGGCTCTGAGGTCAGTGGGGGTGGGGGTTCCTGGGCTGTGAGCTCAGGCACCAGTTTTAAATTTAGTATTATCTAAACATAAATCTAAACTCATACTGGGCCAGATCTTGATTTAGCTGCTTGTCTAATAACCTCTTTCATTCATGCAGCCACCTCGTAAGGCAGGATCACTATTATCATCACCCCACTTTACAGAGAGGGAAACCAAAGCCACGGAACTAGTGAATGAAACTGCTGGGTAAGCAGGTAGAGCTAGTGGAGATGCGGGTTCCATCCCCGGGTCGGGAAGATCCCTGGAGGAGGGCGTGGCAACCCACTCCAGTATTGTTGCCTGGAGAATCCCATGGACAAAGGAGCTTGGCGGGCTCTAGTCCATGGGGCCACAGAGAGTCAGACACCACTGAGCCTAAGTGACTAACACTTTCACTTTCGAGGACCAAGGTGGCCTCGCTCCACCATCTGCAAGATTTTCTACCCTGGGTGTGCCCCTCGAACCACTCACTCCAGGCTCTCCCTCCAGGAAACCAGGCCTCAGGGGAGTGCCCACGCAGACGACAGATTGCACAGTGATGTCTGCCTACTATCCTCCGCTGGGGAACCAAAGGCTCTGGGGGGCCCAGTAGTGAGCCTGGAAGACCACCCAGGTTCCCATCCTGTCCCCAGGCTTCTGAGCTTCCTGCATCTGGTGTGGTCTGGGATGAGCTGTGATGACCTCCAGGAATTCCTGTGGCTGCTCTGGCAGGTTGTAACCCCCTGGTGGAGCCCTCGCCCAGGGGCCCCGGATGTGGGAGCATCTCTAGCCCCACAGGGAAGGGGGATGGAAATGGGGACAGCCTCCCTCCCCATTCCTCTCTCTTCCCATCTTCCTCCTCCGCCCTCTCCCTTCTTCACCTACTTTAGGAAAAGATTGAAACCATTGCCGCCGCTTCCCTGTGCAATTCAACTACTAGGTTTAAGATCTGTTAAAATGTTCCCCAATCCTAAGATTCCGATCTTAATTGTATTATTCTTACATGAAAGAGAAACTGTAGGTACATTTTCTGTTTATTAAAAAAAAAAAAAGTCACGTGTGGAACAGCACATTTCGGTTGCACAACGCTGCTGGTATGTTATTTATTGCAAAGGAAAATTATCGTGCTGATAAGAAAATAGTGTCACTTAAAAATTAGGTGGTTCCCAATCAGCTTATGACAGTAATTGCTGCAGTGTCCTCTTTGATTTAGATATAGTAATATCAATGTAATTGCCACTGGGAAAAAATTATAATGGCTGTTAATGATAACTAACACATAAATGGCAATGAACAGGAACATGTATTTTATATCGAATTCAGCCCTAGAGCAGCCGTAAGAAACCCAGTGGTTTCAGCAATCTGGCGCCGGTCCCTCAAGGAGCCAAGCCCCGGAGTTCTCCCTTGTAAATTAGGGGGTGGGTGGTGGCGGGGAATGCAGGGGCGTCCTCAGCCTCTCCTGGGCTCGATAACGGGGGTCCTCACCGCAGCCCCCACCCCAGGCAGAGGTAAGACTGCACCAAGAGGAGCCAATGGCCCAGAACCTGTGTCTGCCCCAGGAGCGGGAAGGCGCGAGAAGGTTCACTCGGAGGTCGTCCAAGGCCTCCGCTCACTCCCCGAGCCCTATTCTCTGCTCTAAACGAGGATGCAGACTTGGTCTCTGTCCCTCCCCCAACCCCCGCCGCAGACTCCGGGGAGCCAGCGGTGCCCTGGTTCTGTGTTGACAGCATCTGATTTCCCTCCCGGGCCAGCCCAGTGAGGTTTGCCAACTAAAGATGCTCACCGTGGAGAAGGTGGTGGACAAGACAGGTGGCCCTGATGGCCCACTGTCCCCTGGTGGGCCTGGGTCCCGCATGATGCATGGGCTCATCCACTGATGGGACAGGCTCTTTGTCGGGAAGACGCTTTATTCCAGCTCTAAAGGGGATGAATTACCTGGATGCCATTTGAGCTCAGTCCTATTAACCTTAGTCCTTAACCTATGTGCTTCAGAAGGTAGAGTCTGCCTGCAATATGGGAGACCCGAGTTTGATCCGTGGGTCAGGAGGATCCCCTGGAGAAGGAGATGGCAGCCCACTCCAGTATTTTTGCCTGGAAAATACCCGGACCGAGGAGCCTGACAAGCTACAGTCCATGGGTTGCAAACAGTTGGACACGACTGAGCGATTTCACTTTCTTTCTTAACCTATTTCACTTGTTAGTGTCCGTCGTCGCCTAGTAAAGAGGGAGCCCTGGAGAGGTGAGGCTCCAGGCAGGCGGCACTGCGGAGGGACGCCGGGCAGGAAGGGCTTCCCTGGACTCAGGCAGGTCTGGGGGCCCGGGCTCCGGGCGGGACTCTGCCCCACTCCCTGGACACCGGCGAGTCGTGGGGCCGCAGAGAACAGCCAAGGAGGGCTTGGGCTGCACATGTGGACCCAGAACGTCCCGTGGGCCCCACGTTCCCATGGAGGGGGCTGGACGCTCCCGCTGAGGCCCCGGGAGAGGGACCCTAATCCTGCAGACCTGAGGGATCTGAGAGCCTTCAGAGACGCTAACCGTGACAGCAATGTCCACCCTTCACACTGGGCAAGGCGCCACGCTAACTGCCGACTCAGACCTCATTTTACTCAAAGCAAACACAACAGGTGGTTTCTAATCTTCCTCCCGTTTCACAGAAACGGGGAGGCTCAGAGGCGGGGTCACTTGCCTACCATCCCGCAGTGTCAAAGCCAAGTTTGAGGCGAGCCAACAGACCGCAGAGCCTGTCCTCCAGACCAATAGCACACTTCAGATGGTGCTGGTGAGAGTCTGTGCCTGAGAACTTTGGCCCAGACAACCTACAAGATTCCATCCAACTTCATAGCCTATGATAATGTGAAGCCTGATGGATGTAAAAGGCACAGACATTTCCAGAGTGTGGGGTGATGCCGGGGCTCCACCTGGGGCATAGTCGTCAGCAGCCCTGGGCAGCAAGAGGCCCCTGGGTACCCCTGGCAAGGGGGCAGGTGGGGCCTTCTTCCTGATCCTCTGTGCCGTCAAGGCCGGTGACAGGGGAGCACCTCTCGAGTGAATCATCTTTGATTCCAGAAATTTCTTCCAACCCCTGACTCTGATTCTCTGTTTATTTCATCTTATCAGCAGGCGTCAAGGAAAGATTTCTGCACCCTTATGACTCAGCCTTCTTATCTAAGTGGCGATTCCCTGCCGCTCCCCTTCCAGCTCTGACCTTCTGAGTCTCACACAGGTATGGGGTGTCCATCCTCCCCCCGACCAGGAACACACGTCTTTCACCTCCCTTTCCTTCACTTTCCTTCCCCAACCTGCCCCCACTCAAACAACGCTAAAAAAATAGTACACGGCCATTGTCTATTGACCTAGGAAAACTTCCTTGGAGTTCTGAATTATCTAAAGAGCACATTGCTCCTCCAGTATTTTCCCCGCATGCCACACATTTCAGTGATTTGATTTATTAAGAGCAGTGTAAAACTACGGGCTTCCCTGGTGGCTCAGATGGTAAAGAATCCGCCTGCAATGTGGGAGACCCAGATTTGATCCCTGGGTCGGGAAGATCCCCTGGAGAAGGGAATGGCAACCCACTCCAGTATTCTTGCTGGAAAAGTGTCATGGACAGAGGAGCCTGGTGGGCTACAGTCCATGGGGTCGCAAAGAGTCAGACACGACTGAGCAACTAAGCACACATAAGCCTTGCACACGCCTTCACCCTCTTATCACACACAATTTTTCTGTTGAACATTATGACCCAAGACTGGCCTATCGGATGAAGCCACTGACTTGATTAAAGACATTTCTCTGACTGGTGGGGTAGGGATGATACCACACTCTGCGGCAGGCAGTAACAAACATCTTCAAAGCACTGAAAGTCTTCAGCACATGAATGCCATTTCTAGAACCCCAGCCAGAAGAAATCACCAGAGATGAGCAGAAATATTTGTGTAGGAAGCTTTTCATCACTGTGTAATTCATAGCACATCCCTGGGCAGGAATATAATGTATCCATTAAAATCATTAAAGAAATTTCATGATACACGATCAAATAAGAGATATCAGATGATAAAGCTGTACACACTTGTACAGCATGCCAGAGATTTTTGTAAATCCTATATGCATTTAAAAAGCCCCGAAGGAAATCTGCTAAAATGGTAGCAATGGTTATTTCTCAACATCAGCAGCAGAAACATGTTGCTACTTTATATGGTTTTCTGAATATCCTGTAGTAACCATATGTGTTTTATTTAAAAAGTAAATAGCCTTTTAGTCATTTCTACCTTAGTAATAATAAAAACAAGAGTCGACTCATTAGAAAAGACTCTAATGTTGGGAAGGATGGAGGGCAAAAGGAGAAGTAGGCGGCAGAGGAGGAGATGGTTGGATGGCATCACTGATTCAATGGACATGAATAGGAGCAAACTCTCGGGGATGGTGCAGGACAGGGAAGCCTGGCATGCCACAGTCCATGGGCAAAGAGTCGGACACAATTTAGCAACTGAACAGCAACAACAAAAGTTAAAAATGCACTCGACATGGCTTCAAGTCTTCTCACAATCCCTTGTGGTGTCGGTAACCAGACACGGGGCGTCCACTCCTGGGGGAGGCGGTCTCTCAGGAAACTGCAGATTCCATGGAGGGCCACACAGCTGCCGCTGACCATCGATCCAGAGAAGGTGGAGAGACCAGCACCCCCCACCACCACCCACTATGGATGGTTAAGAATATCAGCAGGACTGGAGCACTTTATTTGGGGGTAAATGGCACCTAACGTCAGCCCTGATCACGTCCTCGGTGACGTCTTGAGATCCTGGGCCAGCGGCATGCACCCCACTCCCAACTTTGGCTGCCTGACAGACGCATGAGAAAAGAGACAGGAGACATGTTGGAAAGAAAGGAGGTGGACCTTCTGACAGAATCCCACACACTATTGGCCATAGAGAACGCACACTGAAAACCCAGCATTCGTTGAATCCACAAGGTGAGTTGAATGGGCATTCACAATATGCAACCAGAAACGAGTTGGAAGTCAGTTCTGGATGAAAAAGATGAAAATCACAGACTGAGGCACTGAAGAGCTGTGTCTGCTGGCCGCTCTGCAGCTGTGGGCTTGAATCGTTGTCACTTCTCTTCATGTGTTTATGGCCAGAGATCACTTTTGTCTGGGGCCGATTCCCTGGGTACGGGTTTAACTACGAGCAAGTCACGATGTTTCATCAAAGCACTTTACTGTATCAAACCATAAGTCCAAACAACCAGCTAAAAGGCTCCGGTTTCTAAAACACCCGCTACTTCACTGAGTTCTGGCCCGGGCTGGGGTGCTGAGGGTCGGCGGGGCAAAGGCAGCTCACCAGCCCCATCTCCTCTCCTTACTGAGATGAGGACATAGCTGGGTCCAGCCCCTGCAGCCTCGGGGCCGAGTGAACAGGAGGCCTGTGGACATGTCCAGCCAGGCTGACGGTCGCCCTGACCCGGGGGCCTCCCTCTCACTGGCTCAGGGCTCGCAGGCCCTCAGACAGCCTAGAAAAAAACCCGAGACTCAGACCAGCCTGCGCCAGCACCTGGTCAGTAACGCCCCTGTGTCACCTCCAATACCAGGGGAAAAAACCACATCTACTGTCTTCAGCTGCGAAATGTGGGTTTACCTGTTTCAACAGCTGTCAGATCCCTAATGAATGTCGACGGACACCCAACTTTGAGCCTGTTTTACACAGCCACTCATGTGTCTGGGATATTTTTTCAGAAAATTACAAAGTGAGAAACCAGTGCGCTCAATTTCATTTATGGATTTCCCTTCCAAACCAATTCAGGCCGAAGGGAAGAAGGAGACATCTCAGCTTCATGGGACCTGAACAAAGATCTCCGGGTGAGAGTCTGAAACTTAAAGACTCACCTTCATTGCCACCCCAAGAACAGCGCTGTCAGAGGTGAGGCTGTTTCACAGCACAAAGTGGCTGCCAGGTGCCAGCCCCAGATGTCCCATCCAGGAGCACCCCCGCCCTCGCCTTTCCCGCCTGATTCCCTGCATGTGGATCACTGCCGCCTCCGCCCTCGAAGCCTCCTGCCTCGCCCACACCCCCATTGCCTCCAGCTTCGACTCCTCCTTTTAAGCACAGCTCTTTCACTGCCCTCCCCGTCTTCTCTTTCCACTCCCACTCCTCTCATTTCCGGAAGAAAACCGAACCTTCTCCTGCACTCGGAAAGCACAGGAGCCCCCTGGAAGGCACCACCTCAGCCCCGTGCCCCAGTCAGCATGCTTGTCTGCCCCTGCCTCCAACTCTCCTCTCCCCACCTGTGCTCACAACTGGAACGTCCTTTGATACTGAAAAGGTTCCTGGGTCCCTCGCTGCTCAAAAACCACTGGACAGGCCAGGCTGGTGGGAAGGAGAGTCTGCTGTAACTCAGATGCCAGCAACTGGTGGGGAGGGTGGATGTCCGTCCAAGGGCCCCCTCCCCCGCCCCCAGCCACCAGCAGGGCAAGAGCTTTTAGAGACAGAAGTGGGGAGGGGGCTACATGCAGAAACAGCACAGTAGGCTCTGGCAGTCACCATTCAATTGGTCATCGGTGGCCTGAGCAGCAGCATCTTGGTTGTTCTAAGTACAGTTAATCTTTAAATTCAGGGTCCGTTTGTTCCCATTGCTTTTGCGGCCAGTTCTCAGAACTCTGGCAGTTTATGTCCTGGGTACAGTCTGGTCATCATGTGGTCAACTTCTTCCACCTGGGTTTTCAGCATCTGTAAGACAGCTCACAGGATACGGCTCAGAATAGTATCTATGGCCCTCGAGAAAGAACTAAAAGTGCTTGACTGTGCTTAACGATTACACTTTTACTATTTAGTCGCCTTTGACTGTTCCCCTTTGTTTCTGCATTTCTCCCTTTTCTAATTACACTTACTCTTTGACTGAAGTTTTCCACAGACAAAAGGCAGGCAGAGGACATGGAGGGTGGTCAGGGACCACAGGGTCCTGCTCCGTTCCACCCCACCCTCAGAACCGCGCTCTCCGTCCCCTCCAGGAAGTCCCCCCGTTCTTACCCTCTCTCCCTGACACCGGCCCCTCTCTCTCAACAGGGACATGTGCTGGGTGCTCTGGTTCATCAGGTCGTTCTGAGCAAATGCCCGTGGTCACTGCTGCCAGGACTGTGAGAGGCACAGGGACCCAGCAGTGGGTAAGACGCAGCCCCGAGCTTGAGTCTCTCCAGCCGAGACCCTCAGGGACCCTGTACTCAGGATGCCTCGGTCAGGTACACCTCCCCCCTCAGACCAGATGCGGGGAAATGTTGGCAGAAGCTGCTGATGTGTGCTGACCTCTTGGAAAGTCTCTGAGCAGAGCCGGGGCCAGGAGATTGAAGGATTGTGTAACCGCTGGAACATGTCGGCTCTATAACAACAAGACAAATGGCAGGACGCAGTGCAATTTTCAGTGCGCTAGGGCCAATATTTTTATCTAGAGGGAAATAAGTTCTTGAATTTATCATTAAAATCCAACAGAGAGATAAGACTTTATGTACAAAAGTGCATTCGCTCACAACTTTCTACGTACGTATTTGGTTCAGTTCAGTTTAATTCAGTCGCTCATTCGTGTCTGACTCTTTGCGACCCTGTGGTCTGCAGCACGCCAGGCTTCCCTGTCTATCACCAACTTCCGGAGCCTGCCCAAACTCATGTCCACCGAGTCGGTGTTGCCTCCAACCATCTCATGCTCTGTCATCCACCTCTTCCTCCTGTCTTCAATCTTTACCAGCATCAGATAGTGTAAAGGTCCTTGGGCTTCCTAGGTGGTGCTAGTCATAAAGAACCCACCTGCCAATGCAGGAGGCAGAAGAGATACAGATTTGATCCCTAGGTTGGGAAGTCTCCTGGAGGCGGGCATGGCAACCCACTCCAATATTCTTGCCTGGAGAATGCCATGGATAGAGGGCCCAGACTGAAGTGGCTTAGCATGCACACACACAGTGAAAAACACCTGGTTTTAAAGCTGATAATTTCCTGGGTGATATTATCATGTATTTAATGTAAGCTGCTCTGATAGGTCTCTTCCAACAACACAAGAGAAGACTCTACACATGGACATCATCAGATGGTCAATACTGAAATCAGATTGATTATATTCTTTGCAGCCAAAGATGGCGAAGCTCTATACAGTCAGCAAAAACAAGACCGGGAGCTGACTGTGGCTCAGATCATGAACTCCTTATTGCCAAACTCAGACTCAAATTGAAGAAAGTAAGGAAAACCACTAGACCATTCAGGTATGACCTAAATCAAATCCCTTACAATTATACAGTGGAAGTGAGAAATAGAGTCAAGGGATTAGATCTGATAGACAGTGCCTGAAGAACTATGGACAGAGGTTCATGACACTGTACAGAAGGCAGTGATCAAGAACATCCCCAAGAAAAAGAAATGCAAAAAGGCAAAATGGTTGTCTAAGATGGCCTTACAAATAGCTATATAAAGAAAAGATGTGAAAGGAAAGGAAAAAAGGGAAGCTACACCCATTTCAATGCAGAGTTCCAAAGAATAGCAAGGAGAGATAAGAAAGCCTTCCTCAGGGATCAATGCAAAGAAATAGAGGAAAGCAATAGAATGGGAAAGACTAGAGATCTGTTCAAGAAAATTAGAGATACCAAGGGAACGTTTCACGCAAAGATGGGCTCAATAAAGGACAGAAATGGTATGGACCTAACAGAAGCAGAAGATATTAAGAAGAGGTGGCAAAAATACACAAAAATACAAAAAAGATCTTCATGACCCAGATAACCATGATGGTATGATCACTCACCTAGAGCCAGATATCCTGGAATGCAAAGTCAAGTGGGCTTTAAGAAGCATCACTACGAACAAAGCTAGAGGAGCTGATGGAATTCCAACTGAGCTATTTCAAATCCTAAAAGATGATGCTGTGAAAGTGCTGCACTCAATATGCCAGCAAATTTGGAAAACTCAGCAGTGGCTGCAGGACTGGAAAAGGTCAGTTTTCATTCCAATCCCAAAGAAAGGCAATGCCAAAGAATGTTCAAACTACTGCACAATTGCACTCATCTCACATACTAGTAAAGTAATGCTCAAAATTCTCCAAGCCAGGCTTCAGCAATATGTGAACCATGAACTTCCACATGTTCTAGCTGGATTTAGAAAAAGCAGAAGAACCAGAGATCAAATTGCCAACATCTGTTGGATCATGGAAAAAGCAAGAGAGTTCCAGAAAAATATTTATTTTTGCTTTATTGACTACACCAAAGTCTTTGTGTGGATCACAACAAACTGTGGAAAATTCTGAAAGAGATGGGAATACCAGACCACCTGACCTGCCCCCTTGAGAAATCTGTATGCAGGTCAAGAAGCAACAGTTAGAACTGGACATGGAACAACAGACTGGTTGCAAATTGGGAAAGGAGTATGTCAAGTCTGTATATTGTTACCCTGCTTATTTAACTTCTATGCAGAGTACATCATGAGAAACGCTGGGCTGGAGGAAGCACAAGCTGGAATCAAGACTGCCAGGAGAAATATCAATAACCTCATATATGCGGATGACACCACCCTTATGGCAGAAAGTGAAAAACTAAAAAGCCTCTTGATGAAAGTGAAAAAGAAGAGTGAAAAAGTTGGCTTAAAGCTCAACATTCAGAAAACGAAGATCATGGCATCCGGTCCCATCTCTTCACAGCAAATAGATGGGGAAACAGTGGAAACAGTGTCAGACTTTATTTTTTGGGGCTCCAAAATCACTGCAGATGGTGATTGCAGCCATGAAATTAAAAGATGCTTACTCCTTGGAAGGAAAGTTATGACCAACCTAGATAGCATATTCAAAAGCAGAGACATTACTCTGCCAACAAAGGTCTGTCTAGTCAAGGCTATGGTTTTTCCAGTGGTCATGTATGGATGTGAGAGTTGGACTATAAAGAAAGCTGAGCGCTGAAGAATGGATGCTTTTGAACTGTGGTATTGGAGAAGACTCTTGCGAGTCCCTTGGACTGCAAGGAGATCCAACCAGTCCATCCTAAAGGGGATCAGTCCTGGGTGTTCATTGGAAGGAGTGATGTTGAAGCTGAAACTCCAGTACTTTGGCCACCTCATGCAAAGAGCTGATTCATTTGAAAAGACCCTGATGCTGGGGAAGATTGGGGGCAGGAGGAGAAGGGGACGACAGAGAATGAGATGGTTGGATGGCATCACTGACTCAACGGACATGAGTTTGGGTGGACTCCAGGAGTTGGTGAGGGACAGCGAGGCCTAGGGTGCTGCAGTCCATGGGGTTGCAAAGAGTCAGACATGACTGAGCGACTGAACTGAACTGAACTGAACTTGCTTTTCCCTTGAATTGCTTCCCTTCATCCCTGTAGAAATCCCAGAAGGTCCCTATTCTATAGACAAGAAAACTGAGACTGAGAAAGTCAGAGTCCACTACCCAGTGTCACAGAGCTCACCTGCTGCGGACATCAGTCTCAACTCGGGCCCCCCACAATGCAGCTCCTAACTACGGGGCTCGCTATTAAAGTCCCGAACTGCAGCATATCCCAGCCGGGTTAGAACCCAGGTGCCAGCTGATCAGTCGCATCCAGGATTTGGACTTACGGGGGCAGCAGAGAGGGAGGATTTTCGCCTGAGAATACCAAGAGCTTTCAGTGTGAGAACCCACACAAGAAAGACCTTCATGAAAGTGACGCAGGTTCCCAGCCACACCCAAGCTCCTGTTCTATAAATCATTTTCCCTCGTCACCCCGGTTCTGGACCGTGTGGGTTCCAGCCCTTCCTCACCCCTCCTGCACACCTTTGGTCCACCCAGCACAGACCTACAGGCAGAAATGCCAGCCAGCCAGGAGTTGGCTGGCCTGATTATAAAGCTAACTAAACTAATTAATCACAACAGATTAATAAGAGTGACAAGGGGAGAGAGGTGACATTCTCCAAACTCTCCAACTGGGTATGAATGTGCTTGTTTTTTTTAATCCCCACAGCAATTTATTTCCTGTAAAGCAAAGTTTCTCCAAGAATGTCCCAAAATGTAGCCAAGGTTAACGGTGCCGTGAGCTTATTCAATATTTATGATTCTTTTTATTTGTATTACTAGGACTTTTTGGGGACTCCGAAAGGTCCATTAATCAAACAGAGTGACAAAATGAGCCATTTGACAATTGAAACAAGGGCTGAATATTATTACGATTATGTGTGTGAGTGTGTGTGTGTGTGTGTGTGTTTGGTCCAGGAATGAGAGGACCAACTTGACTTCATCAACAGTGCCTGATTAATTGTTACACAGTGTCATCCATAAATCCCCCTTCCATCTAATAATCCTCTCCGGCGATCTAACCATATCCCCGGCGAGTTGGCTTTATTGAGGGCTGAGTTCCCGAGCAGGGAAGGGGGCGACACAGATAGCCCCCGTGACTGGAGACAGCCAGTGGACAGCTTTCGGGGAGCTGACAGCTCTGAAACACAATTATCAGTGTGATCTGCTTAAGAATTCATCAGCAGCTCCTGCCTGCTGAAGACTAAAAGAATACCGAGACATGCAAAGAGAAAGAGGTGATAAGAAGGCATCATTTTCCTCCAGCCTCATAACTGTAAATTGAAGAAAATTATTTTCTTTGCCTCCAGCTCATTGGCATATAGGCAGCATTATATTATAATTTCATAAGCATAAATCCTTTGAATAAATTTCAGAAGAATAACTGAATTAGAAATGCAAGTAAAGTATCTAAAAAACTTAACTCTCCTAGGCAGGGGAGAAGGCAACGTGAGAGACACAGCGAAACAGAAAACCCCGTTCTGCGGCCTTTCTTTGGGTTCTCGAAGCTCTGTCTCAGGGAAAGGCTGTTTTTAACCCCGTTCTGTGCCTGATGGCAAGTAAAATCCCCATCTCTCCTCTCCCCACTCTCATGTTCCAAGGAATCTGAGTCGTAATTTATCATAAATTAATTTTGGAGAAACAACAGGCTTGGGGCATGTTATAATTATTGTTATTTGTTTATTTATTATCATGTTAACCATTATTTATTATTATGTTAAGCATATGTGAGATCACAAAGGTTGCTCCCTGTGGTTTCCTAGCAACAAGCCCGTGGGTTCCTCGCACACAAGTTTCCCAACACCTACTGCATTAGGGTGGGGGCGGGACGTGGGCGCCTGCCAGGATGGGGCCCTGGCTCTGTCCTCTCCTGAGGGGACCCGAGGGACGGACCACGGAGAGGAGGGGTCTGCTGGCCCCAGGGTGATGGTTCGTTAGCCGCAGAGCCGACTGTTTCAAACAAAGACCATTTACAGGCAAACCCTGGCCCCAAAGGAAGACTCCAGTGGCTGGATCCAGTTGGACAAGGGCCTCCTTTCCACAGGCTGTCTTGGGGGGCCACCCACGGGTCACCCTCCATGGCCGAGGGACATCCGGGAGGACGAGGTGCTGGGAGGGCAGGGGCAGAGAGACTGCCTGTGGGACTCTGCATCCCACCCTAGCCCACCGCCGTGCCCATTCTCACCTCCCCAGCAGGCCCTGACCAGCTTCCTGGGCCTAGCACCAGGATGAAGCCGAGGGACAGAGCTCCTGGGTATCAGCTGAGCTTAAACAGCCTCCCAAGAAAACGAGTGTCCCTCTGCAAAGGCTCCATGTTAGGGCAGAAATGCGTAAAGGAGGTGGAGGACGTTCATTCCTTCCCACAACAGAATCCCCTGTGCAAAGGAGACCTCGCTTGGGGGCCCGCGTGTTAGCTCCTGATCAGAGTGACTGGCAGGGGGTCCTTTCCTGCAGTCGGAAGGTCCCGACGCCCCTCATGGGGTGGCTGTTGTTCAGTCTCCAAGTTGTGTCCAACTCTTCATGACCCCGGGGTCTGCAGCACGCCAGCCTTAGTTTCTATTTAAGAAACTTCTGTGCACTTCTCTGATCGTCCAGTGGTTAACACTTCACCTTCCAATGCAGGGGGCTTGCCTTCAATCCCTGGTCGAGGAACTAAGAGCCCATGAAATAAAATAAAAACAATATTGTAACTAAGTAAACAAAGACTTTAGGGAAAAAAAGAGAGAGCTTCTGGCCGAGGGGCCTGGTGATGATACGGCACATTCTCATCACGGTGGGACCACTTCACTGTCTATGATGCCATGTTTCCCCCAAATCGTACAGCAGACACCGCCCCCCCCACAAGGAGTGGTGTTTTTCTAATAAACTTTTCATCTTAAAATAATTAAATTTACAGAAAAATTGCAAAGATAGTGGAGTTCCCAGTGTTCCCCTATTACAACATCTTGTGTTACTATGGGACATTTGTTACAATTAATGAACCAGTATTGATGCATAATTGTTAACTGAAGTCTATACAGTATTCAGTCTCAAAACTGGGATGAAAGTGAAAGTGAAGTCGCTCAGTCAAGTCCAACTCTTTGCAACCCCGTGGACCATAGGCTACCAGGCTCCTCTGGCTGTGGGATTTTCCAGGCTAAAGTTCTGGAGCGGGCTGCCATTTCCTTCTCCAGGGGATCTTCCCAACCCAGGGATCAAACCTGGGTCTCCCACGCTGCAGACAGGCGCTTTACCATCTGAGCCACCAGGGAAGCTGGTATATCAGACAGTGAAGAATCTGCCTGCAATGCGAGAGACCCGGGTTCAATCCCGGGGTTGGGAAGATCCCCTGAAGGAGGGCATGGCAACCCACTCCTTGCCTATTCTTGCCTAGAGAATCCCATGGACAGAGGAGCCTGGCGGGCTACATGGGGTTGCAGAGTCGGATGCAACTAACACTTTCACTTACACGTTATTCGGGCTTTTAGCTTTTCCCTAGAGTCCCTTTTCTGCTCTGGGATCCCATCCAGGACATCACATCACATTTTGCCAGCATGCCTCCTCAGGCTCCTCTTGGCTGGGACAGTTTCTCAGGCTACTCTGAGATTAGTGACCTTGGCAGTTTACAGGAGGGCTGGCCACGTGTTTTGAAGACTATCCCTCAACTGGAGTGTGTCTGGTGTTTCTCTTATGAGTCATATATGGACAGCACGTGTGTGATCCCCAAAACACACAGGCTGAAATTGAATGCCCATGTGATCTTATGGGGAAGTGGGCCTCCAGGAGGGGATCAGGTCTTGACTGGCGGGGGGGGGGGGGTGGCTCTTGAATGGGATTCGTGCCCTTATAAGAAAAGGCCAGAGAATGAGGGAGCTTGTCTCCCATCATGTGGGGACACAGCGAGAAGCCTGCTGCCTGCAACTCAGAAGAGAACTGTCCTCAGACCCAGCTGGCTCCCTGATCTCAAACTTCCAGCCTCCAGAGCTGTAAGCGATTACGTCTGTGCTTTACGACCCACCAGCCTGTGGTACTTTGTGGTAACAGCCTGAATGGACTAAGGCGGCTAGCCTGCATGTCTGGGTCTGGGGAAGAAGACCCTGAAAGTTTTTCCCATCACATCATTCAGGGTGCGTGCGGTCAACAGCGGGCTCACCACTGATGTCAGGCTGGATGACCTGGTCAGAGGGTGTCTGTCAGGCTGTCTTTTCCCCCATTCTGTGTACTTTGGGGCAGGAAGCCCTGTGAGTGGCCTACACTTGAGGAGTAGGGCTGTATCCCACCTCCTCAAGGATGGAGCTTCTCCATAGATTATTTGGAATTTCAGGGGAGACTATTCTCTTCTCCATTCATTCGTTCATTTCTTTGTATCAGATTGGATTTATTTTTTAGATTTGGATTCCAGTGCACTGGGCTTCCCTGGTGGCTCAGATGGTAAAGAATCCACCAGCAATGCAGGAGACCCGGGTTTGATCCCTGGGTTGGGAAGATCCCCTGGAGAAGGGAACAGAAACCCACTCCATTGTTCTTCCCCAGAGACTCCCATGGACAGAGGAGTCTGGTGGGCTACAGTGTGTGGGGTCAGACACGACTGAGTGACTAACACACGCAGAGAAGACGTGAAGGTGAGTGTGTTTCATCATCAATCCTTACGGGGATGGAAAGAGGCCGGGAAATGTTTCAAACACGGTGCCAGTGGCCTTGGGTGGAGCCATCGATGGTGCCCGAGTCCTCCCGCAGCTCCGGAAGGTGGGAGCAGCCACACCAGCTGCTCTTACCGATGAGGTGGGTGATGACGTCCTCCAGGCGAAGACCAGGAGCCTGTGTGCTCACCGAGCTCCCACGTCCCCTTCGTCCTGCCTGGCGTGATGGAGGGGGCAGCCTGTCTAGATGGACTTCTCTCAGCTGGGTCCCCTCACCACCGCCGTGCGCAGAGCCTTTCTGCTGACTCTGTTCATATATGTGGTGACAGGACACCTCTCGTGTGTAAAGCCACTAAGACTTTGGGTTGTTTGTTGCCATGGCATAACCTGGCTTTTTTGACTATCAGAGTCATATATTGTACCTTCTCAGAATAATCAGGCTCTCATCTGTTGCTGGAAAGAAAATTCTTAATAATGAAGCTAAATGTTTGAGTGTGGTAACACCATGTATAGAGTATAACCTCCTCTGCAGTGCAGTGTAATTCCAAGCAAACGCACACACACACCACAGCATTCAGTGTGGACGCTCCTTGGAAGCAATTTTTCATGCTCCTATGAAAGCTGCTAATTTCTTCTCATTGGAGGGAGGCCAATTCAGCTCAGTTCACTAAGGCGTCACTGCACAACTCATGGAGCCCTGTTTCCTAAAGCTACCCAAGGTGCAGCCGGGAAGACGAGGTTTTCCCCTCGTGAAAAGATAGACAATGGAGAACATGCCTTTCCTTTCTGTCTTCCTTTCTCTATCTTCCCTTAAAACACTCAGAATGACGTTGTGATTAACTTGTATTTTGCAGCATAGTGGGTAGACAGTCAACCAAATTAATCCCATTATGCAAAACCCAGTTCACAAATGGTTTTGCGTTTTTGCAAAATTATGTCAATTTCCCCATAAATTGGAGAGACTGTGTCGGTTTTCTGAACCACACAGACACACCACCCAGACCTGTGAGTCTGTGTATTCCTCCAGTTCAGAAACATACAGATTTTTAGTTCTGCGGCACAAATTAAGATCCACAACTTTAATGCTGGTATTTTTGTTTACACGAGACTTGCCCGAGAATTACCATTTGTCTTCACGTCCGTTGAAAAGCTTCTTTGGCACCCTACTCATTGCGGTGGGGTAAAAGAGAGAGAAAACTGGGGGTTGAAAATAATACGGTTTATACGAAATCCTCAGTTATTCCGAGGTGAGGAACGGGATTCATGCTTTCTTCCCACTTCTGCAGCCTCAGCTCCTCCGGCCGAGCCTGCCTCCCTCTCTCTGCTTTCGGGTGGTCGGTCAGCACGGAGACGGCTTCCCAACTGCCGTCCACTTGGCCAGCGGCTGACGTGCTGGTGGTGGCCAAATGCGCTTGGCATGGACTCTGATCTGTGAATCCCCTGTAACTGGACCAACTTGTCAAATTAAGCCCACTCCCGCCTTGAGCCGCCGAGCAGCCGGGATGTGAGCGGCTCCCGCCCTGACCCCTGTCACCAGCCCTCCCAGCCTCTAACATCTGCTCCCTGGGCTCTGCCTTTTCACCTGGTTCATTTCAGATGCAGCCGGCCCCCGCCGCTCCAGCTAACCCTGCCTCTCTCTCTCCTAAACGGAGAAAGAAAAAGCTTCCTTGTTTTGAAGACTGGCGCTCTGAGGGCTAAATTACTTACTGAATTCAGAAAATCTATTTTTTAATGGCTGTTCTTTCTTTGCGTAGCACTTTTTATTCCAGTAATGCTTTCTCGAACGGTGAATTGTTGACTTTTTAGGCTTTAGATTTATTAGACATGTGTCAAGTTGTCAGCCTCCCACCGCTTGCATTTGTGTCCACCTTGCAAACAGCAGGGAAAAATACTTTTTTTTCCCTGAGCGTTCACTTCTTGGCAGTTCTGAAACAAATTTTTGAACAGTTGCTGTTCCTATTGATAGCAATAGTTTGATGTTTCAAAAAAAAACCCAGGGTTTTATTTTCCCCTAAATTTTTGACATGTTCTGTCATATCATATCATATCATACCGTGATGCATCAAAAACAAAAAGAAGGGAGGGCCCAGCCCGCACCGTTCACATAGATCGTGAGCCTTCGCAAAACACCCACCCATCTGTTCACTGCTTTCGTCCTTTTGTTCTGTCTTGAATGCCGGTTTTCCGCAGTAAAACCCACCCTGGCTTCTTCGAAGACGCTGCAGCTTCCCCGGCTGGCCTCCCTCATCTCAGCGAGAAATCGTTTCAAGGAATTAGGGGACCGCTCACATTTTCCTCCTGTGGTGACTGGAATTTAGATACAACAAACGCCAACGCTCAAAAGGGAAGAAAATACAAACCAAGTGAACGCCCGACAGCCTCAGGCAAACGTCACCTAAAATTGCTGAAACTGGGAGAAAAGGCGATAATCAGAACTGTTTCTCCGCAAGTCTTCCCTGCCTGCAGGCAGGGCCACCTACTCCTCCAGGCCGTGACTTAGAAACGCGGGGCCCAGAGTGACCGGAGGTCCCTACTCTGCAGTCTGTCCTCTTTCCAGAAAGGGGAGGCCCGGCCGCTCCCCGTCTTCCTTGACTCTGCCTCCTGGGACCCACCTCACCACCTCCAACCTCAGGGAAGGGCCAGCCTCCCTTGGAGCGGTTTTCTGGGGAAATCGGGATGCACGAAGTCCCATGAGCACCCAGGCAATGTTACGGATGGGTATGAGATGGGCACACCACCCACGCATCGCCTGAGGGTGTTCGGTGAACGGGACCTGGTGCCCAGGGTAGCGGACAGACAGGCAGACGGTGGCCGCAGGATGAGATCCAGGGCTGGGCCTCCTGCGGGAGGATGGGGCCTGTGTGGACGGAGAACACATGCCTAGGCTCAGAGCAGACAAAGGAGGGGCTGCACTAGAGATCAAGGCCCAGAGGCCCTTGATGTTCAGTCGCTCAGTGGTGTCTGACTCTTTGTGACCCCATGGACTGCAGCACACCAGGCTTCCTTGTTCTTCACCATCTCCCGGAGTTTGCTCAAACTCATGTCCATTGTGTTGGTGATGCCATCCAACCATCTCATCCTCTGTTGTCTCCTTCTCCTGCCTTCAGTCTTTCCCAGCATCAGGGTCTTTTCCAGTGAGTCTGTTCTTCGTATCATGAGGACAAAGGATTGGAGCTTCAACATCAGTTCTTCCAGTGAAGATTCAGGACTGACTTCCTTTAGGATGGACTGGTTGGATCTCCTTGCTATCCAAGGGACTCTCAAGAGTCTTCTCCAACACCACAGTTCAAAAGCATCAATCCTTCCACACTCAGCCTTCTTTGTGTTCCAACTCTCATATACATACATGACTGCTGGAATAAATATAGCTTTGACTGTATGGACCTTTGTGGGCTAAGGGAACCCTGCTAAGGCTCTATTCTGTGTAAGGAGGGTGGGGTTGGCACCTTGGAGCACCAGCATTCTGGAACTCTGCTGGGTTTCCACAAGGCAGACAGCATGGCCTCGGTGCCGTCGCTCAGGTGTGGTCCCTGCCCATCTGCAGTTGCTTTCGTTTCCAGGGCTGCTGTCGGGAAGAAGTACCAAACCCTGGTGGCTTCAAACCACAGAAGTTATCCTTTTGCAGGTCTAGAAGCCCAGAAGTCTGAAATCGGGGTGTCAGCAGAGCTGCCCTTCTTCCAGAAACTCTAAAGGAGACCCCTCCCCCCACCTCCACCAGCATCTGAGGCTCCCAGAAATCCTCAGCCTGATGAGGCATAACCTGCTTTCTGTGGCTTCCTTCTCTGTGTCCTGTTTTCTTATAAGGACATCAGTCCCTGGATTTATGGCCAATGTCATTGGGTGTAACCTCATCTAAATAAGTTACATCTACCACAATTCTGTTTCCAGTCAGGTCACATTCTGAGGTTCCAGGTGGACTTGAATTTGGGGGGTGCTGTTCACCCCACAATACCTACGCAGAAATTCATCCCTAAAGCAGGGCTCTGAAATGGAGCTGGTGTGCAGTCACAATGGCCAACCAGATGGAAATAGAGCTTCTTCATATATGACATTGTTATTTGGGTGTAACTTGTATAATATGTTGGAGAAGGCAATGGCACCCCACTCCAGTACTCTTGCCTGGAAAATCCCATGGACAGAGGAGTCTGGTAGGCTGCAGTCCCTGGGGTCGCTAGAGCTGGACACGACTGAGCGACTTCAATATAATAAGGTAATAATATGGAAAACACCCTGATGCTAGGAAAGATTGAAGGCAAAATGAGAAGAGTATGGCAGAGGATGAGATGTTTGGATGGCATCACTGACTCAATGAACATGAGTTTTGTGCAAACTCCAGAAGATAGTGAAGAACAGGGAAGCCTGGCATGCTGCAGTCCATAGGGTCACAAAGAGGTGGACACGACTTAGCAACTGAACAACAACAACAATTCCAAACTGTACAACAATAACAACACAACAACACACAACAGTGCATGTATATAATTAACAAATATATATGCATCCCTGGGTGGGCTCACAGGAGGTTTAAGCATGGGCTCACAGGGTCAGAAAAGCATGGGGACGCTGCCAGTTTGGTTGCTCCCTGACGGAGGTCCTGTCGGGGCACTGCAGGCACCCACATCCTAGCACTGAGATTAGCACACTGTAATGATTTGGCATGCGTGAATTAACAAGAATCAAATAAAAAGAAGACACCAGGTCATCACTTTCACCCCCTAGGACTCCATGTCAGCTCATGGCTACGAGCCCCAGCTCTGGAGTTCCGATCCACGTTCTCAGTCACAGTCTAACCTCGTGATCCTGGGCACGTCATTTCACTGGGCCGGGCCTCAGTGTTCCCACCTGTGAAAGAGGTTGAGACCAGTCCTAAGACCTCAGCCTACTGCAAAAATCAGGCTGCGTAATATTTTGTGTCAAGGATTCAGCACGACACCTCGCCACCATGCCCCCACAGTCGCTATTCTTGTCTCTTCAAAAGTGGTGAGTGAGGCTGGGACGTCCCGGGCTCCCACGTGGCCCAATTCTGCCTTCTCTGAGCCTGGTCTGAGTAGAGGGCTCATGCTGGGAACCCGGGCTCTGCCTCTCCACGGGAGAAGGGACTCTGGGAAGCAAGGTCAAGGGCCTAGAGAAACTCCATCACCTTCTACTCTTGAGTCATCCTGGCAACAAAAATATTGCTGACAAGTCAGGTTGCAGAGTGTGTGTTTGTGTGTGTGTGTGTGTGTGTGTGTGTATAGAGGGAGAAAGAGATTATGAGCTCATCCCAAGCTAATGAGGCCTGTAAGTATGAGTCGGAAACCACCCTGGACCATTTTGCTGCAGAACCGCCTAGTAGAATTATAATTAATTTGTCGTCCGACACCACCCATAGGCCTTTTTGAAGCATTTCTCCTTTCCTGGCTGTTCCTGCCCATTGAATTCCAATGTTTTGGACTAATATGCTCTGGTTCAGTCCTCCTGCAGTATTCTACCCCGAGTCTCATTTTATTTCTCGTCCATATTTCTGGGCTCTTTGAATGATTTCTCTGCCATCATTGGTCTTCTCAACACCTCCCAATTTGGTGTAATCTGTGAATTTAATTAACAAGTCTTTATCTTCTCCAGATAATTAGCGAAGATGTTAAATAGAGCCGGCTAGGTGCTGACCCCAGGGCACCGCGCTAGACCCCTCGCACGTGAGTGCGGCTGTTTACAGTTAGCTGGTGCGAAGCGTGTTCGCCCCTTGCGGCCGCCGGGGTGGAGCCCACCTGTGAGTTGGAGGGAACCAGCCGGGTGGAGCTGGTCACGGCAGACCCAGCGCAGCGCAGCCGGCCCTGGGCCCGGGTCACCCCACCGACCTCCACCTTGGGGTGTCCACGCTGCAAATGGGGCTCCCTCCCGTTGCCCCTGTTGGATGCGCCCTTTTCTCTCCTCCTCCTCAGCCGGTGCTTCCTTTCTGGCCCCAGACTTTTCAAGATGAGCATGCACACAGGCCTCTCAAACTAGACCATCCAACCTCATGGTCCCCTGTGTGTGTGGGGGTGCCTGGGTCTCTTCAGTCGGGTCCAACTTTTCAACAACCCTATGGACTGTATGTAGCCCTTCAGGCTCCTCTCCCATGGGATTCTCCAGGCAAGAATACTGGAGTGGGTTGCCATTTCCTTCTCCAGGGATCTTTCCAACCCAGGAATTGAACCAGGGTCTCCTACATTGGCAGGTGGATTCTTTACCACCGAGCGGCCAGAGAAGCCCAATTCGCTTATTAGAAACTGTGTGATTTTTGGAGCCTTCTGTTGAGAAGCACAGCTAAGGCATGGTAGTTTATATTTCTGTGCTAAGTCCCTTCAGCCGTGTCTGACTTTGTGCGATCCCATGGACTGTAGCCCACCAGGCTCCTCTGTCCATGGGATTCTCCAGGCAAGAATACTGGAGTGATTGCCATGCCCTCCTCCAGGGGACCTTCCTGACCCAGGGATCGAACCCATGTCTCCCGCATCTTCTGCATCGCAGGCATGAAGTCCCACAACCTTCCTTTTTAGCAAAAGCCGCCTCTCTTGGCGCTCAGGACCATCTCGGCGTTGCCCCTGACCACACTCTCCCCTGCTCTCCCCACAGCCAGGCTGGCAGCAGGGCACTCGGTGCAGCCTCCAGGCCCCGGGCCTCCAGCCGACCCCCCACCTGCCCTCCTCACCTTGTCTCAGCACAAAAGCAGGAGCCTATGCCTCTCAACAACGCCCGCCCACACACCGAGCCCTCCCACCACCCCGGGAAAAGCACAATTCATCTCATAACGATGAATTCTCCTGCTGCTGTAACAAGTCACCACAAGTTTAGAGGTTCAAACGACACACATGTATTATTATCATATAGTTCTGGAGGTCAGAGTCCCGAGTGGGTCTCGTGAGGCTTAGGAGGTTCCACGGGAGGACGGTATCCTTGTCGTTCCATGGGATAGGAAAACATCAAGAGTAGTTGGGAACTAAGATGATATTTAACATTTACTGGTTACTGATTAAATGCTGGTGTCATGCTGAATATTGTTGTTCAGTCACTAAGTCGTGTCTGATTCCTTGCAAGCCCGTGGACTGCAGCTCACCAGGCTTCCCTGTCCTTCCCTGTGTCCTGGAGTTTGCTCAAACTCATAAGCTCATTTGGGTTTTTTGTAAGATGTTATAGGAAAGCGTCAGTTTTGTTTTTTGCCAACCCATATTTTTCTTGTGTCATCACAGAGCCAAGGAAAGAAATCTGCTCAGAGATAACCGTTAGGCCCTGCAAGGAGCAGTTTGGAAGGAGTATAATCACAGCCAGTAATAAGTCAGTTCACTGTGCAAAACCGGAAAGGATCCACGTCATTCAAACTTCTGGATGTGAGCACAGTCGTGTCCCGTGACACATACCTCCCCCAGGCTGACCCTGCTCCTCAGATGGCTCTGTCCCCTCTAAGCTAGCCTGGGAGCCCCTGATTTTGTAACTGTGAGGGGTGTCCACCACCCAGGTTTCCTCAGGACTTCAGTCAGCTGTGGTGTTCATCATCTTTCTCGAAGTGGGATTCCATTGGCTGCTTTGAGAAAGAAGGGTTCCATGATGGAATAGGACTGGGAAATACAGATTTAAAGGAGTTAATCCAGTTTCTTTCCCACATGATACCCGGTAACTCTTAATATCCAATTGTGTGAGGTCTTCCTCAAGAAAGGAGTATTACCTGCAAAGTTTCCCGAACTTCCATGGGCGTGTTTCTGCTTGTTGGAGCAATGTCTCAGCGAAAGCCCTTGGGAAGCACTCTGCCACACGTCCTGTTGGGATTCTTCTGTCTCCAACCAAGCCCAGTGTTCGGTTGACCACCTGATGGGAGTAAGGGAGAGAGGAGTCCAGCAACACTTGGGTGCAGAGCCTTGGCTTGGGCAGATCCATGGTCCTGCCAAGAACAATTAGAAAAACTAGATACATAGATAGATGAGAGACAGACAGATATATAGTCAGATATACAGTGGAGGATAAACAGATATGATAAAGATGAAAAAGATATTGATGATAGAGCGTGACAAAGATAGACAGATAGACATGATAGGTAATAAAGAGAGGAGAGAGATATAGAGAAAGAAAGAGAGAGGCAGTTAGCTCTACATATAACTATTTTTTTTAAAACTTTTTATTTTGTATTGAAGTATAGTTGATTAACAACATATGATTGTCTCAGGTGAACAGCAAAGGGACTCAGCCATACATATACATGTATCCATTCTCCTCCAAACTCCCCTCCCATCCAGGCTGCCACATAACACTGAGCAGAGTTCCCTGTGCTCTGCAGTAGGTCCTTGTTGGTGATCCATTTTCAATATAGCAGTGTGTACATGTCCATCCCAAACTCCCAAGCTCTCCCTTCCTTCCATCCTTGCCCCTGGCGAGCATAAATTTGTTCTCACATCTCTGAGTCTCTTTCTGTGTAACTATTTCCTTTAAAGACGCTGAGTGTGGGACCTCCCTGGTGGTTGAGTGGCTAAGACTCCACGTTCCCAATGCAGAGGACATGGGTACTATGCCTGGTTGAGGAGCTAGATCCCATAGGCCACAGCTATGGTGCAACAAAGATCAAAAATCCCATGTGATGCAACAGAGACCCAGAGTAGCCAAATAAATAAGTAAACAGAAAAAAGAACAACAACAACAACACTGAGAGGACCAAGGTCATGATCCTAAGAGGAGGAAATTTCAGAGAAGAAGGCTGGTATTTTATGAGCCCCTGCTTACTTTAGGACAATTACAAATTCTTGACATAAAGCAAAACCTCAGAATCTGAGCAGGGGGCTGTGCTAAGAGACGGGGGAGCTGTGGGAGCTTCCGGTAATCTCACAGGGCTGCAGAGGGACAAGCGGATCTCAAAGCTGCCCAGGCAGAACAGAGATCCCGGGAAGAAAGGACACAGAAGATGAGCTCAGGGCACAGTGTTCAGTGCAAAGGCCAAGGAGAGGCATGTTCTGTGGCAGATGTATATAGTTAGCAAAAGATGTGCAAACAAATCTGTTGCAGCTTTCTTTGCAATAGCCAAGAACAGAAAACAGTGCAAACATGTATCAACAGTAAAATGGATAAATACATTCTGGTGCATTCCATCCATGTAAGCACTTTGAACACAATGAACACGATGACAATGAACAAGCACACAAGAGTAAGGATGGATCTCCTAAATGTAATAATGAGTCAAAGAAGAGTCACAGAACCACAAAAGAATCCAAGAGAGAATGTACTGTGTGATTCCCTGTATTTAAAGTTCAAAGAATTGATGCTTTCGATCTGTGGTGCTGGAGAAGACTCCTGAGAGTCCCTTGGACTGCAGACAGATCAAACCAGTCAATCCTAAAGGAGATCGACCCTGAATATTTATTGGAAGGACTGCTGCTGAAGCTCCAGTACTTCGGCCACCTGATGCAAAGAGCCAATTAATTGGAAAAGATTCTGATGCTGGGAAAGATTGAGGGCAGGAGAAGGGAACGACAGAGGATGAGATGGTTGGATGGCATCATCAACTCAATGTATGTCAGTTTGAGCAAGCTCCGAGAGATGGTGAAGGACAGGGAAGCTTAATGTGCTGCAGTCCATAGGGTTGCAGAGATGGACACCAGTGAGCAACTGAGCAAAAACAAATTTAAAGTTCAAACAGACAAGGAGTCCATGGCATTTTAAGTCAATTGCAGTTGCCCTTCTGGGAGCTGACACGCCCTTGGGAGGGTGAGGAGTCTCCAGGAACACTGCTCTTGTACCATTTCTCCATCTGGTGCTGATTATATAAGTGTGCTCACTGGGGAAAATTCAGCTCGGCATATACTTCAAAAAATGCATTCAGACGCTTATGAGCATGGCCCATATTGAGAGCATGACAACACCAAATGCTGGCAAGGATGTGGAGCAACAGGAATCCGCATTCAGTGCTGGTAAGAACGCAAAAGACTGCAGCCACTTTGGAGGACAGCTTGGCAGTTCCTGAACAAAACTAAACCTACTCTCACCGCAGGGTCTGGCAATCACACTCTGTTTACTCATCTCTGAGTTGCCATGGTTCGATTAGATCTGGAATGGATCATTTCAAGGCCTCTACAGTTCTGAAATTCCACAGTTCTCTCACGCTCAGTCATTAATTTAGCTCCTTTGGCCAAGTGTCCACCAAATCCCAGGCAGGCTAGCCTGGCAAACAAAGACAGGTAGAGAGTGGCTGGGAATGGAAGTGTGAGGAATGCATGAAGGAATGAATGAGTGAATGGGGGTGCAAGGCTCAGAAGCTCCTTCCGGAAGACCCCGCCCCCCCAACTTCTGCCGGGCAGGCCCACCGTGAGCACAGGCACTTCCCAGTGATTAGAGGCACAGGGCGCTGGGAGAGGGTGGGGAGGGGCAGCGACCTCGGGGTGCGGGAGCTCCGACGGGAAGTGATACGAGTGTCTCTGGCAGGAAGGACAACAGCAGTTCGCCTGGCCCAGGGGAGGAGCAGGAGGGCTGGGAGGGAGCCCCTCTTCCCAGGGAGCTGTGATGTTCATTCATTTCACCTGTTTTGGCCGAAATGTCCATGACAGAGAGGCATGATACAGTACCCCCATTCTGCTCTCAGAGAATGGACGAGTCAGCCCCTGAGGATGGAGTTCAGACCCTGAGAAGGTTCTAGGGAAGAAGACTTCCATAGAGGACTCAAACAGCCACGCCACTGGCTGCTGGCCCCACAGATGTGCCAGGACGGCTGAGGCCAGGAGCAAGCACACTCACAGGCCCCTTCTGCCAGCTCCAACGGCACATCCCTGCCCCGCACTAAATGAGCCCCGGGGTGCTGGGGCTGCTCCCACGAAGCACCTGCCGTGAAGCCTCTTCTACGACAGGACCTCAGCAGAAGCATCGCACGTCTCAGTGTCTGGGTCACTTTAGGAGTGGAGAGGAAACACTTGACCAGCTTTCAAAAAAAGGAAACAAAAGTTGCCCAAGGGGTAAACCGACTCCACGGGGGATGTAGATGGAGGGGTCCAACTCACGTCCTATATTTTATTTCTCCTTGGGAGGTTCTATCTTTCCAGGTGTGTGTGGCTCATGTACCTGATATTGGCACTTGGTAAAGAAGGCAAGTGGGAAGCCCCGGTGGCTCAGCAGTAAAGAATCTGCAATGCAGGAGATGCGGGTTCGATCTCTGGGTCGGGAATATCTCCTGGAGGAGGAGGCAGCAACCCACTCCAGTATTCTTGCCTGGAGAATCCCATGGACAGAGGAGCCTGGGGGGGCTACAGTCCATGCGGCTGCAAAGAGTTGGACACAACTGAGTGTGCACGCACAAAAAGAAGGCAAGGAAGAAAGGAAAGAGGATTTGTATTTATTCAGCCCCACTGGGATGGACAAAATTTACTCACTTCCCCAAATGAACATAAGGCTTTGCAAAAAAAAAAAAAAAATTGTTTCAAAAAATAAAGAAAAGAAGAAAAACAAACAAACAAAAAAAGCTGTGCTGTTGATTCAGCCAAAACGACCGAGAGAAGCAACAGCATCTTCCCGCCGGAGTGCCCGCACCCTTGGGGGCACCTCAGCCTGGGGGGCGGGGAGCCGCGTTCCACCAGCAGAAGGAAGAAAAGAGCAGCGAGCAAAATAATCTGTTGGTGAGGAGGTGTTTCCACGAAAAACGCGATTGTTGTGGTGGGAGTCAGTAATTATCACCGCACTCGCCCAGACCCCTCCGAGGGGGCCGTCTGCCTCTTCAGGAAGGGCTGCGTGTTCCAAGCGAGGGAACCACCATACACACGACAGGTAACCCGCTTACCGGCCGTCGGTCCGCCTGCCTCCCGGGGAGGGAGCCGGGATCCCTCGCAGTGGTATTTGAAAAACAAGCCAGACATATCTCAGACTCAGGAGATATGCTCAAAACTAGGAAAAATTGATTCTTGTTTCCATATTCCCAGCCAGATATTGTAGTGCTGCGCAGCTATATGCAGATAGAGGAGTCGCTGCAGCTTATCAGGGCCATGATAGATCCCACGCTGTCTTTAGAGGAATAAATCATTAATTTAAATCGTGTGGGCTTCTCCTGTTTGTAGCAGAGCTGCTAGCGTTTAACTCATTTTCTCCTCTTTGGGAAGACATCAAGTGACACGGGCGTGGGCCTGGAATTCAGGCTAATTTTTTTTAAAGGCCATTGTAAAGTGCTGTGTAAGGCTAACTCTCTGCTTGGTCATTTTATTAGAAGATTTTATTCTGAAAATTAAGATTACAGAAGTAACACACGCCTGTGGGAAACTCCAGCGACTCCAGAAACATGGGAAGTGAAACCGTGTATGACTCTGCTGGAGAGGAGCGTCGGGAGCCCTCAGGCAGCCTCCTCCCCTGGGCACCGTCCGCTCGCTCCTCGCCTCTCCATTCAAGAGCTTCCAGTGCCGCCCGCTCGTTACTGGCCTCCCAGGGTTGGAGCGACTTGTTCATCCACCTGCTGGTCACTCACACACTTGTACATGAGGTCATCTTTCTGACCTCGTGGGCATGGCCCTGCCAGGTGCCAGGGCATCTCCTGACACGGGAGGAAGCGGGACGTGGTATGTCTCATCAGGGAGACCCACACCCGGGAGGGTGGTTGGGGTCACTGGCAGAGGATGGGCTGGCATCCCTGGGGGGTAGCCCGAAGTGGCCCGAGGCACAGGGAGAGGCCTTGTGTCCTGCGGGGGGGAAGACCGCTGCCCACTGCTGTGGTGACCTCCACGGGTGGTGTCGGGGCATGGGCTCACGCTTCTGAACGTCTGGGAGCCTAATTTCAGTTACTTTCCTGTTGTCCTGCAGCTCGTCAGACCAGCCTCCTGTAGCGACAGGGACGTGGTCAGTGGGGGACAGCCCGGCTTTTAGAAAGTGGTTGTTGTCCCAAATGTTCCAATAAAGAGATTGGAATTCCTCCCACGGGTGATGGGGACCCACCAAACTTTTCTGGGCAGGAGAGCTGTCTGAGTTTCCTACCGCTGCTGTAATGAATTGTCACAAACTTAGACGCTTAAAGTAACACAAAGTGAAAGTGAAGTCGCCCAGTCCTGTCTGACTCTTTGTGGCCCCATGGACTGCAGCCTATCAGGCTGCTCCATCCATGGGATTTTCCAGGCAAGAGTGCTGGAGTGGATTGCCATTTCCTTCTCCAGGGGATCTTCCTGACCCAGGAATCGAACCCGGGTCTCCCGCATTGCAGGCAGCCACTTTACCATCTGAGCCACCAGGGAAGCTTGTTATCTTACATTTCGGAGGCGGAGGTCCAAAACTGGTTTGCAGGGTTATTTGTTCCGGAAGTTCTGGAGGGGGGTCCATGTGCTCACCCCTCCCAAGCTTCTAGAAGCCTCCTGCTGGTCCATGGCCCCCGCTGCATCCTCAAAGCCAGCCTCTCCTGACCTCTCTCTGGCTCCCGCATCTGTTGTCACGTCTCCTGCTTTCTTCGGTCTCTGGCCCGTGGGAGGATCCTGGTGGGGACATCAAGTCTCCCAGGACACGCTTCATCTCCAGCTCCTAATCACGGTCCTCCTGCCACGAAAGGAGCATAGACATGGGTTCAGGGCGTTGGGCCCCGGGTGTCTTTGTAGGACCGTGACTCTGTAGGTTACTGGGATGATCTGATACACGATAACAGCCGTAAGACCAGCCAGCAGAATGTCGAGCTCCATTGTGAAGATCCTTACTCGAGACTCCCTTTAGCCACTGCGGACTGCAGACACCACTCCCGTTTCACAGAAAGGCAGACTGTGATTCAGAGAAGGGACTGGATCAGGGTCCTAACCTGGAGCCCGTGTCTGACTCCAAACTAGAGCACCCCTCGAAGGCAGCGAGGACTTGGAGGCGCTGCCTTGACCTTACATATGAGAGCAGCTTCCTTCACGTTGCTGCTCGTGACTCAGCCTGGAGAAGCCTCCCTCTCCCCCGAGCAAGTCTTCATTGAAACCCACTGCTCACCAAGCACACACCTGTGATCTGATTTGGAGGAGACTCTTCGCTGAGCCTGGGGACAGAGCTTGAGCCCTATGGTCCCACTGCCTGGAGGGGAGACAGATCGCTGTGTGCACCACGTGGCCCAAGGAGCCAGCATTCACCTCTGTCTGGAAAGGTCAGGGAGGATTCCCAGAGCGGGAGACATTTGAAGGTGAAGGATGACGAGGAGTTTATCATGTGCATGAGACTTGGGGCTGGGAGGGAGGAGACAACTTCCAGGTGGAGAGAATGGCCTTTGCAAAAACATGTGGGTGAGAGACAGAGACAGAGAGGGAGAGAGACAGAGACAGAGAAAAAGAGAGATGGGAGAGAGACACAGAGAGAGATGGAGAGAAAGACAGACAGACGGACAAAGATGGAGAGAGACTGAGTCAGAGAGAGACAGAGACAGGGAGAGAAAGAGAGAGAGATGGAAGAGAGACACAGAGAGAGATGGGGAGAGAGACAGAGACAGAGAGACAGAGATGGAGAGAGACAGAGACGGGGGCCGAGGGCACACAGGGAGACAGACACAGTGGACGGGGTGCAGAGCTGAGCAGGAGAGTGGGGCGGGGAGGGGGTGTCCAGAGGGAGGGGCCCCCTTGGGGAGGGGGAGCGGGGGTTCCTGGGAAGCCCTGGGCTGGAAAGGCACCGCCTTCCTGGGAAGCCAGGTGCGCTGAGCTGAGCACCGGGAGTCGAGGGTGCCCACATGAACAGATGGGGTCACGGTCACAAGATCTGGCTTAGGTCCTGCTGCTGCTGCTGCCAACCAGCTGGGCAAACTTGGGGCATGTTTCTCAGCGGATCTGTGTCTCTTTCCTCACCTACTAAAGAGGGCTAGAGTACCCCGTAGGTCTTGGGGGCTCCCAAATCTCCCATGGTCTGGTTTTAACTGCCTCCAAGCTCTCCCAGAGCACAGATGGGCCTTGGGAAGGTGAGGGGACGAGCTGCCCCCAGGGCAGCAGCCGTTACCCTGCCACTCCAAACCTCTGAGGGGCATTCGTTCATTGAGCTACAACACAGGGATCAAAGAGACGTAGGATTCCCGGAGCACCAAACCCCATCCCATTAAGGTTTTAGGGCCGCAGCAGAGGCAGGAGCCGGCACGGGGAGCTGGCGTGTCTCCAGGGTGGGAAGGGGCGGCCTCCCTGGGGCTCCTTCCCCCACTTCCCTGGCCTTGAAAGGCTGTGATGTAATCCAACCAGAGGAAGGATACAAACTCGAGATGTTCACTGTCTGAGAAATTACAAACATGGTTGAGAAAGTACAAACGTGCCTGAGAAATTACAAACGTGTCTGAGAAATTACAACTGTGAAAACTGGAACAACCTGAATACCTCTCCATAGAGGGATGGCTCAGGAAATTACATGCAGCCATATGTACTGTATTTTGGAGCCATGAAAAGACATGTTTATGAAACATTAGTGGCCTGGAAAAATGCTCACCACAAAATGTTAGGGCAAAAACCAATTTCTATTTTCTGGTTTTGAACTACGAATATGAGTTAACCATTCAAAATTAAATTTAAAAAGTAATAAAATATATGAGAGAGTATGATAACAAACACATACATGTGTCTGTATGCAAAGATGTGCACATGTGTGAGCATTTGTGTGCAAATGAAAGAAAACACACGAGAATGTTAACATACGAAGGAATGTGATCCCTGGGAAAGGGAATTTTGGAACTTTGTTATTTTGTTGCTCTTACATTTTTCTGTATTTCCAAATTTTTAGAGTAAGCATGTATGAAATTTTTGTTTTACAAAAATGAGGGTAAAAAAAACTAAAAAATGGAGATTTGCATAACTTTGGTGGGATGGTGTCGTTGGTTTAAAGCATGCTACCCTGTAACCTAAATGTTCATTGACAGAGGAATGGATAAACAAGATGTGGTACATTTATACAATGGAATATTACTCAGCCACGAAAAAGAATGAAATAATAGACCTAGAGATCATCATACTGAGTGAAGTAAGTCAAACAGAGAAGGAGAAGTATCATATGACATCCCTTATATGTGGAATCTAAAAAGAAATGATACAAATGAACTTACAAGATGAAAACAGACACACAGGCTTAGAGGACAAACTTCTGGTTGTCAGGGGAAAGGAAGGAGAATTAGGGAGTTTGGGATTGACATGCACCCCGGGATGGACATGTACACACTGCTGTATTTAAAATGGGTCACCAACAAGGACCTACTGTAAGCACGTGGAACTCTGCTCAGTGCTCTGTGGCAGCCTGGATGGGAGGGGAGTCTGGGGGAGAATGGATACACGTGTACGTATCCAATGGGCTGAGTCCCGTTGCGGTTCACCTGAAGCTATTATGACATAGTTAATCGGCTATCCCCCAATACAAAATAAATTTAAAGTTTTTAAAAATTTAAAATAGAGCATCCTTCCTTGGGCTAACTGCAGGCATCTTGAGACCTGGCTTTTGGATATTTTCAGTCCTGCAGATCCTCCAAATTAGAGACTAAGGCAAGAGGTATCCATCTGCCCAGAGCTGGTCAATGTGATGGCAGGCACAAACCACAGCTCAGAAATGCGTGCCTGAAAATCAGTTGAGGGCGTTTGCTTTAGAATGAGCATGTCAGGTTTGGAGGCGAGACAAGGCCATCCTACCTGGATTAGTGTAGAGGCAAAGTAGCACCAAGGAAGCCATATTGAGGGGCCAAAGGAAAGCGTTCCGTCTGTGATCTTCTGGGGGTTCTGTTCCAGGAAACTACTGGCTGAGAAGTTGGTGGTGGATACTTGATGCTCTGAAGGGCGCCCCTTCCGCACCCCCATGCCTATGTCCCCGGAGCGCAAACCCTATTCTTCAGCCTCGAGTGACTCACGTCTCGAAGATAAAGTTGCACAGTGCTCGGGCTGTGTTCTCCCTTGAAATTCTGCCTCTGGTTTATAATGATTCAAATAGAGACTTCAGAGAAATACGGCCTTCCATGAAAAAGTCTCAGTAAATACACTCCTCAAAATTTTCATTCTTAATATATCAGTAGCTTTTCAGTTCATTATAGTGTTATTAGTCAGTCTTCATAAAAGTGCTATGCATCTTTATTAAAAATGGAAGTTCACATCATTTTATGTTCCCATAAAAATGGGTGGTGGTAGCTTTGATTAATTTCTTCACATACAGTGAACTTTACAGCAAATTGGACAGTGTAATTCAATTCCTATTTCTGCAGATTTTTTTTTGTTGGTAGAAAATTGATATCATTCATATGTAATCATATTGCCTTTGCAAGAGATATTTAAGAAATAATATCCTGAGGTAATGATCGCATGGCTTAATTATTAATATGTACTTTCACACATGGCAGTGTGCATTCCTTTTATCAAGCCTGACTTCTATCAGAAAATATTTCTTCAATCTAAATTCAGCCGTGTGCCACCAGCGTGCACAGGAGTGTGCGCGTGTGTGTGTGAATTAGCTTTTTAAAAATAGTTTCTTTCTTTAATGGCTCGGCATCATTTCTAGGGTAATCACTGGTTTTTAGTGGCTTAGCAATCACACCCTGAAGGTCCAACAGACAGAAGCTTGAAAGGTAAGGTTTCGAGTTCAAAGGTGCCCTTGCTCCCTTGTGAAAATGCCAAGCAGATCGATGGGGTCCCTTTTTGCTCCAAATAATTGCCAACCAAATCGAGGTTTTTCTGACTCTGAGTGTTGCTTCGGTTCGGAGTCTCCAGAAAAACAGAGGGAGACAGAGAGGTCTATTTCCAGGATCAGTTTGTGTGATGGTGGAGGCTGGTGAGTGAGAAATCTGCGGGGCAAGGGGGCAGCCTAGAGACTGCCAGGGGGCAGTCCTGCAGACCCTCCTAACTGATTAGAGATTAGGACAAATGGAATCTAGAGACCCGGGCGAGTGGACATGATGGTCCTGAGTCTGGAGGAGAACTCTTTCTTCTTCAGGAATCTTGTCTCGGCTCTGACAGCCCCCTCCGACCGGATGAGAACCTTCCTTAACATCAGGGAGAGTGACCAGCTTCCTGGTGGTTCAGACAATGGAGAATCCACTTACAATGTATGAGACCCAGGTTCAGTCCCTGGGTCAGGAAGATTTCCTGGAGAAGAACACGGCAACCCACTCCAGTATTCTTGCCTGGGAAACCCCATGGAGCCCGATGGGCTACAGTCCACAGGGTCGGACACAGCTGCATGACTCACACACACACAACCAGCTTTACCAGTGTTTCCTGAATGCAGCGTTGACCACACCTAAGAAACGACCTCCACAGTGATGACCGGTATTTGACAAAACCTGGGCACCACGACCAAGGCTGGTGGATGCGGAAAACTGATCAGCACACGCGTTTCCTCAGCACCTCTATGGCTCATCCTTGCCACCTTCTCAAGGGCCAGGCCATGTGGGTCTCCCATGGCTCTGCGCCCCTCAGCTCGCAGCCCCCTTGGCTTGACTCCTAGAGGGCGACGGCACTTTGCTCCTGGAATTCCTGTTCCCAGAGCATCTTCCAGCTGCCCCCCAGGATGCCCCAGCCTTTCGGCGGTCCAGGAGACTGAGTCGGGCTAGGACTGAGCTTATGACCTGGAAGGGGAAAGAGAAGACCCTCCCCCAGGGGCGGAATGGGCTGCGCTCTCAAGGGCAAGCTGGTGGCAGGAGGCCAGGGCCCAGGGCATCGGGGGCGGTGGATGGCTGGGGCCTGCAACCTACCTGGATGGACCCACAGCCACCTGTTATGTGGACCTCAAAGTTAGCTGATCTCTCTTTGCACAGCCAGAGCTCTGATCCATGCCAGCTCGGGGAGTGACCGAACTTGCTGTGACCGCGGCCCCCACAGCACCAGGCCTCTCGCCCCCCAAGCAGGGTGGCCAGTGGCCAGGGGGCTGCTTCTCTTCAGGGGGACGTTGTGGCCCTCAGCTGTGAACCTTCGGAGGACGCCTGGCTTCCCTCTGCGTGTTCCAGTCCGGTCTGGGAACACAGCCGTCCCTGAGTGCCATCCGTGGAGGTCCCTGGGCACTGTGAGCACTTCCGGGAGGAAGTCCCGGGACATCCTGGGGTCCCAGCAGGAAGAGTCCTGGGCAGTATTAGGGCTGTGGTCCAAGGCCCACCATGAGGGAGAACGGTGATCTATTCCCCATGAGTCACTGTCCAAACTCTCCTGCAAGATGCTGCGCTGCCCCAGGGTTACATGGGGGAGGGAGACAGTCTGAGTCAAGGCACTCCGTCCCCCGGCGGGCATTGTCTGGACGGTTGAGAGAGAGCCACCTGGGATTGTTCCAAGAAAGGGGAATTGGGCCAAAGTATTGGGATTTGCAATAAGCAGACCTCTAGACTGCACACCCAAGGGGAGGACGTCTCAGGCCATGAGTGGTCAGCCAGATGCCACCAAGGGGCAGAGGACTCAGGAGCCATGGGGCATCTCTCCAGCCCATCAGGAAAATGTCCAGGAGGCCCCGTGGTGGGCACGGCTGTCCCCCCAACAGGTGAAGAGCTCCCTCCGGAGAGCCTGGGTGACCCAGGAGGCCAGACAGCTAAGTGGCGGGTTGTGCCCAGAGTGGCAGGCTTCCTGAAGAAGACCACCTGGAAGGGGCAATACACCATGAGCAAGTGTGATGCTTCGATGTCATTGAGCTAGATCGCAGACATCTAAAGTACAAAAACGCGTCCCCTCACTGTTTAAAGACAAACCACCCCCGTGACATCAAAATTAAGAAAGCAGAGCAATCAGGTCCCGTGAGGGCAGCCCCGGGCTGAGCAGGCTTCTGTGGGACCGTCCGCCTTGGAGGAGCCCTGGGAGGCGGTGCTGCCCATGTCAAGAGGACAAACGTGTCCCAGGACAGGCCCCTGGACACCCGAGGAGGTGCCCGGGGCTGTCAGCAGCTGGACCCTCGGGTGGGGAAGATGAAGGACCCCAGAAGGCCGGGTACGCGTGGAAGCTGCTCTGGGGTCACTGTGAATGGGCCGGAACACGTGTGCAGAGGTGGGCGGGAGGTTCCCACTTTGGGGTTTGTGCTTACCGTTTCTGCCCTGAAAAACAGAACTGAATTCGTTGCAGCAGAAAAACAGAGACAGCTCTGAGTTATACTGTAATTCACTGCAGGAGATTTATGAATATGATTTTCCTGTAAAATCCAGCGTTTTTCTCTTTACCGCTCATAGCCTGCAGTTGGCACAAAGCTGTGTACCCAGCACGGTTCCCACCCAGGCCACGGTGGGCTCACGTTGGCACACGTGCGGTACACAGCCCCATAAATCATGGCTGTGTGTTTTACTTGTCTGATCAGCTACCACATCAGAACTTCATAAGTGGCTGCTCCTCATTTAAAGTTCTAGTAAAACCGCAATTACGATGGCTGTAAGATGCCTGGTTTCAAAAGGAGCATTAAATACTTTATAGATGTGGTTGGGAACACTTGTGTGGTTGTGTTTACGAAAGTGAATGACTTCATTAACAGTGGGACCCCAAGACAAAGATGCAAGGTGGAGTTGTGATAACTACCTAGGCCTTAGATGCTTGGGAAAAAGTGAAAGTGAAAGTCAGTCAGTCGAGTCCGACTCTCTGTGACCCCCCCATGGACTGTAGCCCACCAGGCTCCTCTGTCCACGGGATTCTCCAGGCAAGAACACTGGAGTGGGTATCTATTCCCTTCTCCAGGGGATCTTCCTGATCCAGAGATCAAACCTGGCTCTCCTGCTTTGCTGGCAGATTCTCTATCACCTGAGCCCCCAGGGAAGCCCCCTTTGAAGCTCCAATACTTGGATTTAATTTCTCAAGTCATGGCAATTGATTCTATTTCATTAAAAAAAATTGAGGTGCATTTTCAATCAGCATAAGATACCAGTGAACTGGAGCATTTGGGGCAAATATCTGGAGGATGCAAAAGGCGGAGGGTATTCTTTGAAAGTAAGGAGGTAATACGTGAGGGCCGGTCTCAGAGCTGCACTGTCGGGCCAGTGGGGACGGCCATCTCTCCCCAGGTCACCAGGTGGACACTCAGGAGACGTGGTCACCTCGCTTTTCCCCTGTGACTTTGCGAAACAGGCCCAGCTGGGAGCAGACCTCTTCTCCCATCCCTCCCTCCACCCACTGGGTGTTCAGCTCTGGACGGTGGTCCCACTTCACACATTCTGGGTGTGTACGGACGAGAGTGCCGCTGTCCTTCCACGTGGATGCTGCTGGCCAAAACAGCACATTTTCACAGTGTATCTTTTGAAAAATAAAGCCTCCGATTCGCTGTAAATTCAGGCCGGGGAGAATCTAGCAGATGGGCAATGTTTAAGTTACAAACCTAAGGGAAGCTTTTGCATTTAAAAAAAAAAAAACCTCTTAAACTGCAGCTCTTAAAATAAAGAAAGATTTTCTGTTTTCCATAGTGACTCACTAAACCTTTATTTAGACAGTTGGTAAAAACACCACATCACATATTTCACATGTTTTTTTTTTTTTTCACTGCTTCAGCTTAAAAGAGTATTCTGCTTTTTCTTCTAGAGGGAAGCAGAAATCTACAGTAAGGCATTTTTGCCTTTTTTTTTTAATAGAACCTCAATGTATTTGGGAATGGTGACTGTTCCCGGTCAGAGCCGTTTGCACAGCACCCTCTGGTGCACGCATTAAGGAGAAGGATTAGGGCTGTTCTGGGGCTTTGTTCATTTGCTGTTCAACATTTCCCAGAGACGAATTTTAATGCTTATTCAAAAATACAACGAAAGCCTAATGATTTGGGATCCATCACCTTAGCGTTCCGCAGTGCGTCTGCAGTCACTCTTGCCAGGCTGCAGGTTGGCTGGGAGACGGCAGAGGGACGCGGACACCTGCGGCCGGGCTGGGGGGTCCGTCAGGGCCAGAGGCTGCGGACGAGAGCCCCAGGCCAGGACCTGGAGAGGAGCTCGGGAGCCAGGCCGGGGCACAGGGCCAGGGCCGCGGACACGGAAGACGCTCGGCCTCAAGAGCAGCGGGCCCGGGGGTCACTTCTGGGCCTTCTTGAGAAAGATGAGGCCAGGTGCCCCAGTGTGTGTTAGTGGGGGGTACGTACACACGTCTATACACACTCATACATATATACACATGTACACATGCACACACACATATACACACACGACATGCATATACACTAACAGATACGCACATAAACACGTGCACACATACTCACGTACGCATATACACGTGCACACACATACCCTCACACACGTACATGTACACACAGGTGTGTGCACCCATGCAGATGTGCATGGAGCGCGCACACACACACACATACACACAGAGCACACACCGGGCCTGGCAGGTCCAAGGCCAGGAGCAGAACCTCTCACACCCCGCCCTCTCACACCCGGGCCACTCAGCCTCTCCAAGCACGTCCTCCAGGAAGCGACCCCCAGGGAAGACACGGGGTGTCTTAGAGGGGTCCCCGCTGGTGCTCAGGCACTCGCTTCGGCCCTGAGACTGAGTTCCCTTTCCGGTCCTTCCACCACAGCCCACCTTATGACCCTGTCCCCCCGACACCGACAGCAGCCCGGGGCAGCCCCGAAGCCCCTCTGAGCCCTCTCACCCCGTGGGGGCAGGGAGCTGCCTGAGCTGCCCCTAGGGAGATGGCTTTGCCCAATGCCCACTGGGCACTGGAAATCCGAGTCCCAGCCATGACCGCAGCCCAGCCACGGGCTTCCACCCCGGCTGGCCATCCAGGCCCCTGGTGCCTACATACCTGCGACCTCTGCCCCTTGTGTCAAAAGTTCCTGGATCTACACAGCCCTCGTGTTCACCAAGAGCCTAACATGTGCTGTCAAGAACAGGAGTGCCATTTCGGTAAGGGACACACGCTCCCAGCTGGGCAGGGACAGTGTCCCTTTGGCTCTACAGAGTTGAAGTAGGGGCAGAGCAGCCTGTCATCACGGCAACCAGTGCCCGGCACAGGGGCCCTGGCCGTGGGGGCAGGTGCAAGTCCCGGGGGTCCAGACATACCCAGCTCCCATGACAGGCGCGCTCTGGGCTAGGGCTGGGGCTGGCCCAGGGCAGGGGTGGGGCAAGGTCAGGGCCCAGAGCGCCCCTCTGACCCCCACGGCGGGACGGCTTGTGTTGGGGTGAGGGCTGGGGCCCTGCAGTATGCCTAGGGGCTGGGATCCACCCCTGTCTCGGGGAGCCAGGGGCATCTGAGGCCAACTCGTCTCCAGGCAGGGCCGCGGCACCCAGGCCCGCCTGCCCCACGGTGGGGTCCAGCGTGTTCACTCGTGGAAGTGTAGAGTCACCTGTTACTCTTCTGCGTTCAACATTCCACACACAGTACCCTTGACCCAAGTCCATCCCTGACCCCATCCAGGGCGCAGAGACCCTGACACTGTCCATACTCACAACTCCCACACAACTCATTCCTGTGCACAATCCACACCCCACACAACTCACGTTCACAAAGCCCCACACACGATTCACACTCACATGCGCAACTCATCCTCGGATGCACACACTCACACTCATGCGTCCAAATGCCCAGGTGATAAAATCATTCAGATTCCAGGGGACCGGGAGCCCCCTGAGGGCAGGAGAGGTGTGTTTTCATCCATCCAGTGACGGTTTGTTGAGCACCTACTCTATGCCTGGAGCTCACATGTAATCCAGCCTGCTGCCAGTAACTAAGAGGACTCTGATGAAAACCCGAGTGCTGCGCCCAAGCCAGGGACAGCTCTCAGCTCTGCAGGGCAGGTGCTACTGGCTTGCCCAGGGCAAGTTGGTGACTATCTAGCCACGTGAGGACTCGCTGAGGCCTGGGGATGCTCCTTCTGCTGGCTGGGCTGCAGTCGTCTTCCCTGATGTGGTCGCTGCAAGGGGCAGCCTCGATGCCAGGGCTGGGGGAGACGCCAGACACCATTCTGCGTTTGCTTCAGTGTGATCGCTGACACCCTCTAGGCAGTACCAGCCTACTCTGGCCTCTGAATTCGGGATGGTCATTTCTTAGAAAGCACCTGGAAAATAACAGCAAGGCAGCTGCCCGATACAGGCCCAGAGGAGCCACATCGTACACTCACTGATGAGGTCAAACTGCTCATTGCAAAATCTGAAATAATTAGACATCATTGCCTGATTGCATCCTTCCTCCTTCATGTAACATCTTGGATATCAAATTTTAAAAACCCAATAAAAATAGCACATGTTGTCCCCATGCCCCTGTTTTGCAAACACTCTTCCTTTCTCTGCAAAGACATGGCAGTGGGAAAGAACAGGGTGTGTGGATTCAGTTCGGGGGCATCTCAGTGGGAAAAATGGGGACGTGTCCCCACCAGACGGAGGAGGAGGTGGGGCTGTGCATGGCGAGCTCCGGGCCCCAGGCGGAGCCTCTGTGCTTGCCCCGCCCTTGTCCTCTGGGTGGAGGGAGGGTGCACCCTCTTCACCCCTCCAGGTGTGGAGGGTCTGTGCTCTGCGGGCACCACGGGCGTCTGTGCAGGTGGCGGGCCCAGGGGAGGCTGCAAGCTGGTGCCCCGACCTGGGACCCTCCAGCCCACCCTTCCCCCCAGACAGCAGAGAAGGGTGCTGGCCACCCTGTGGGCTGAAGACCCTGCAAGGAGGTCTGCTGGCAACCCTGTGGTGCCAGGTGAGAAGCGGGGATGGGGATGAAGGCCCAGTGTGGAAGGGGCACTGAGTCTCACTGGGCCCTGGGTGGTTCCAGGTAGAGGGTCCAGCAAGCCGGCCTGTGGAGCCTGGAAAGGGGGGTGGCCTGGTGCCCCTGCTAAGGCAGCACAGTGATTTATGCCCAGTCCCGGCTCAGAGCCGGGCCTCTGGGACTCCCTGGTGGACAGCCCGAATGACCAAACCAGAGCAGGCTTTTTACGGTCATCTCTTTACCACACATAACATAAACCATACGGGAGTGGGAGCCAGGCGCGGTAGGCAAGTCATAAAGAAGGACCCAGAACCGCTGGGCTGCTGAGAGACACCCCACAGGGCCTGTCTCATACTGCCCCCCGCCCCACCTGGTCCCCAGAAGGCTCTTTCTGACCTCAGCTGCTCCAGACTGTGTTTCTGGAAGGAGGGGATGGCAGTGCAGGTCCCAGGAGGCTGAGTCACTTTCCCCTCATCCACGTCAGGTCTCAGCCTCTGTCTGGGCCACAAGGGGAGCACCCAGGCCCCTCCCAGCCCCAGGTCTGCAAATCCTTAAAATTGGGGTGGCAGGCCCTCCTGAGGTGTGGGGACAAGGCAGGTCTTTGCATAATAAATGTCAAGCTGCACAACAGTGAACCCGTCCCGGCCACACGTCCTCTCCAGGTTGAGGGTGCTCAGCGGACACCTCACTTCACCCTCCTTTCTCCCTGGTCCTCTCAGTGAAGCAAGGTCTCTACCTTGAGATGCGGGGAGGTTGCAGGGCCTCACGCACACACAGGGAACAGACTGATTCCTGGGGTGAAGGGCGGCTGGTCCAGTTGTTTCCAGGAAGAGTAAGGTGAGCTTTTCAGGACCAGCCCCTGTCTGGTGGACCACATCCATGTCACCTGCTGAGCCCCGACTTCTGCTCTGACCCTCTCCTGCTCATGGACTATTTCTGTCTTCTGATGACTGACCACAGAAGGCGGTGGGGAAGGATGGAAGCGATGATGCTTATTAAACACTAATCCAAACATTCAAACCATGGTAGTCTTCCTATCATGACAAATATTGGCAAATTTGCTTTTCTCTGACCTTGACTTGTTCCTGCAGAACTTGACCCTGCTCACTGGACCATCTCTGCTCGTCACTGTTCACACCGAGTTCCATTTCTCAAAAGAGCTGGCAGTCCTTCCAGCCTCACTCAGCTGGGAACCTAGTGCAAACCCACTGGCAATGCCTTTTCAAGAGTCTGACCACTGAGCTCACTTTGAACGCCACATGCTCACTCTAATACAGTCTCCACTGGCAAGTCCCTCCTTCAGATAAGACCTTCCACCCACTGGTTTAGGGCAAGTGCAGGGTGACTTCTCCCCTTTGATTAGATGCCACTGAATGGCTAGGAGGGTACGTGTGTGCTAAGTTGCTTTAATCATCTCGACTCTTTGTGACCCTATGGACTGCAGCCTACCAGGCTCCTCTGTCCATGGGATTCTCCAGGCGAGAATACTGGAGTGGGTTGCCATTTCCTTCTCCAGGGGACCTTCCTGACCCAGCACCTCCTGCACTGCAGGTGGGTTCTTTACCCACTGAGCCACCTGGGAAGCCCCCTAGGAGGGTAGGGAAGATAAAGAAAATACTGAAAAGGGGTTTAAGGGGTGGGGGACAGGGGTTTGGGGAGACAGGGAGAGGTTGGTAAGAGTTCAGACTTTCAGCTGTAAATGAGTAAGTTCTAAGGGTCCATAGTACAGCGTGGTGACCTGAGTGATAACGCTGAGTTGTATAATTGAAATTAGTTATGAGGGTGGAACTTAAATTATCTCACATAAAGACACACTTGGAAGGTGACGATGTGTTAATTAACCTGATGGGGGGACTCCTTTCACACTGTGCACGCGCATCAAAGCATCCTTGTGTAGACGTTTACTATCTCACACGTCTATTTGTCAATTACACCTCAATAAAGCTGGGGAGGCAGGTGGAAGAAAAGACCACAAAAATACTGAGAGACAATTGAATTTAGTTTTTCTTTTTCCAATTGTTGATTTTAAAACCTACAACAGAGTACAGATAAAATTTTGGGTAAATAAAAGGTATATTTAACTCCATTTTATGGCCACCTATAATTCAGAAGCAAAGAGGCAAGGGGAGAAAGAAAGTTGGATGAAAGTTATGAATGTGTTGGGACATCAAGGGAAGAAGGTGGAGGGGAAGAGGAAAGGAGAGAAAAAAGAGAGACAGATCCAGAGAGCAAAGTAGGAAAGAAGAGGCCAGGCACAGGATTAAAAAAGAAGTCAAGGCATGGAAGAAGTAAAAAAAACCGCCGGGAAATAAAATGACGTGTGGATGCATATGTGCTCAGTCTTGTCCGACTCTTTGTGACCCCGTGGACTGTATCATGCATGGGATTCTCCAGGCCAGAATACTGGAGTGGGTTGCCTTTCCCTTCTCCAGAGGATCTTCCCGACCCGGGGATTGAACCCACGACTCCTGCACAGCATGTGGGTTCTCTACCACTGAGCCGGTGGAGTTTGCTCCAAAATTACTAACCTGGATGGCGGAGGGGAGGAGCCATTGGAAGTGGAGGCAGCCCAGTGGGCCCTGGCTATTTGGGGAACTTGATGATGGGTACCTGGGCTGGGAGTGGGACTCAGGACACTGTTCTGTCAACTTGTAGGTTTCAAAATTCTCTATGAAGATGGAAAAGATTATCCAGTCTTTGGAAGTTAGGGAGCAGTCTACAAAAGAACACCCTCGCCTCTGACAGCAACGGCTGCATTTGGGGGCTTCCAGGCCCTGACTCGGGCCTGACAACCTGCTAGGGGGGCCTGTAGGACTTACTGAGGCCCCTGTACACACAGGGACGGTGTGTTACAGTGAGAGGATGCGGCTGAAAATCAGCCCAGGGCAGAGACGCCCAGGGTGCAGCGGATACCTGGAGAGAGCTCCGGTCAGCCCCTCCCTGCAGAGTCAGGGGCTGTTCCCCGGCAGGGCCGGCGAGAGCCAGGGGGGCTCGCAGAGGCCCGGCGTCCTGGCCTTCAAGGGGCTTGACCCCGTGGACACTCGGCTACCCTGAGCCTCCCGCCCTCTGGAGGTCAAGCGGATCCCATGTGTGTGAATCCCCCACAGCATATCAAGACGTTGGGCTGTCTGCTTTCTGAAGGGATAAAAATTGTCCCCAGATTGCTTCTTGGTGAGGTCATCCTCTTTCCACTCACCCGGGCGGGTCTGTCCTGAATCGTGGTGTTGCAGCTCCTGCAGATGATGGTTCTCTGATTTGGGGGGGGGCCCTGGTATGGCACCATGGGGGAACACTGTTTGGTCATCTCAGCAGGGGCGGGCCTGAGTGGAGCAGCCACTGGGAACCAGAGCAGGGCACATCTCCCCCTGGAGACTTCTGAGCCGGGCCTGGAGGCGGGACTGACATCCTGGGCAACTCCCCTCCCGTATCCACACTGCTCTGCAGTGATGCCCCGAGGACCACGTGCCCCAGGGTGGATGGACTCTGGCTGCTGCAAAATGGCTCAATGGCCGCCGCCAGGACCTTACTTGCACACGGGGAGGAGCCTATCACGGCCAAGGGATACGCTTTCCAACATCGTGCTGGAACCCCTGAGTGGGCTTGTGTCAGAGACGACTTCCAGTCCTATGGGAGCTGACCTGACAGTCTGGAAAGCCTGAGGACAGGTGGGCAGCCCTTGAGACCCTCCCAGTGGACTCTGCTTAACTGAGACACCCCTCTGCCTGCAGACCCAGCCTGGCCGCCCCGCGGCCCCCTCAGTCCCATTTTCCAGCACTGAGCTTCCTCCTGGGCAGCTGGAAGCACCTCTGTGGCCACCACCCTGCCCAGCTCCTCAGCCCAAGGCACAGGCCTCCAAGGAGGAAGAGGTGCCCATAGAAAGAGCAGAGGTGGCCGGGCCCTAGCTAGAACCATCCAGGGCTCGGCTCCCAGCACTGGAACAGCGACCTTTGATGGGGCAGTTGGGGGTAAAGAAGCCAGGCAGGTCTGGGTGGCCGGGTGGGCCTGGTGGGTCCCCAGCAGTGCCTCCCAGGGCAAACCAGTGACGTGTCCCCCACTGACGCCTCACACAGTGACAAGGATGCCCATGGCATGCCTTTCCTCACGGGGTTGTGGGCCACTGTTCTTTAAGGAGTGTATCTTCTTTACCCTGCTGGCTGCTGGGGAAGCAGGGTGGACAGTGATTTGTGGTGTGGATGGGGACACACCAGGGCCACCAGTTTTAAATATACCCAGCTCCCAGGAGCAGAAGAGGGACTGGCGAGATGACCCCCTACAAGCCTGTCCCCTTCTGCGCAGTCAAGGACGGGGCGGGGAGGCCACAAAACACGGGGCTCACCCTCCTGCCCTCCAGGAGCAGCGGGTCACTCTGTCCCCCAGCCTTGGAGGCTGTGGACGATGCCCCCTCCACGGCTCAGAACCTGGGGGCCAGCGGGCAGGAGGGCCCCTCTGCTCCCGTGCTGTCTGAATAGTCCTCGGGGTCTCATTCTGTAGACCCGGACAAGCAGGAAGTCGTACTTGGACTTTTTTTTTTTTTCTCTGCATTAAATGTATAGAAACAATGTTTTGCAGTTTTATTTTATATGTTTAATTACCGCATGCCTTAGCTTTACCTTGAAATAGAACATTCCATGGTAACTGTTATGAGGAGCTTAAAGCTGTTGGAGGCCAGCGAAATGTGACTGTAGCAAAGTCCAGAAATAACTCTAAGATGGAGAATAAACTGCGTTGAAGCCACACTTCTGAAGGAGCGCAGATGGTAATATATAAGCCACTGAAGTAAAGTTCAAGCGGTGTGTAAATGTCACAGGTCCGGGATATTAAAATGCCACGTTACGGCGTGCGCGGGGTGGGCGGGGCTCGGCGTGATTAAGTCCCGGGAGGCAGCGGCGGCACTTCCGGGGATGCTCTCGTGGGCTGCGGGCGTGCGTCACCCGGCTGGCTCGCCATCCAGGGGCGCGGTGGCCAGGGCCTCCGCTGGCCGGGAGACGCCAACGGGAGCAAACGCCCCTCCTTCAGAGCGGTGTCGGGAGGCCAGCCGGACCCTGCCGCTCCCGCCTTGGTCAACCGGATCCCATTCCCGGACGGGTGGGACTCCCGGTGGGACTCCCGCCCACGCACCCCCCAAGCCAACCACTTGGCTGTTTCTCCAGCCCCTAGTTCGTTATTTTTGTATAAATAGAACTAATTCACTTTCCTTTAATCCGACAAGCGTTTACGGAGTACCTGCTATCTGGGGGCTGCGTTTGGTCATTGTCACCTAATTATTTCCCAGTGGAAAGTCAGTAACGAGGACGGAAACCAGGCCCGCTGGGTTGCAATAGGAAGCTTCTGGCTTCCACACGTATAAATCGAGGCCCTGGCGATTGCTGGGACACGTCAGTGTCCAAAAGCACCCAGCGCTGTGTGCGAGGTTCGATTGGCCTGTTCGGTGGAGGGGTGTGCAGATAAACGCGCCCTGGAGTACAGCGATCCCAGCTGCCGGATGAAGGGACCGGCACTGTCTCGTGTGCACGTCCGCTGAGGCTGGAGAAACCAGGGCAGGGGCCTTCTGCCCAAGAGAAGGTGAAGAGCAGCCAGCCAGGTGGGAGATGCCTAACAGGAGTGTTTGCACAAGACTCCGTCCCCTCCTGTGACCCCTGTGCCCAGCAAACCCTCAGAGAAGCACTGCAGCGGGCACGTTCATCCCCACCTTGGGCCCCCTGTCTTCCAGGAAGAACCCTCAGGAGGGACCACTCTTCCCCAGGAGACGCCCAGCTCCGCGCCCCGGAGCTCAGAGGGGAGGTTTGCTCGGAAGTCTGGCTGAGGTCAGACGATTCTGGGTTTCATCTTCATTGGGGTCGAAGGTTCCCAAGCCATCCTGGCCAGCCTGGGCAGGGGCACGGCTCTCAGAACTCTGCCCACTTGGCTGTCTTGGTTGTGGGAACTCACTGACGGTTGTGAAGATATGCTTGATCATTTTTTTTTTTTATCATTTTCAATCAGGCTTCAGCACCATGAGAAATCTGTGAAAAATATGAGAGCTCCTTTGTTGCAAATAAAGGAATTGTTTCTAGGAGTGGCCCGCCCTGAGCTAGTCCACCATTAATGCAGGGACCCCTCCTTCCCCAGACCCCAGGGCCTCACTCAGCTGAGGGCTGGAGCCCCACTTTATGTAACGAGGCTGAAATGCCACCGCCTATTTTATTGATCAGCAGAGCCCCTCAGCCACCAAACCGGTGGAGGAGCCCACAGGCTTGCGTCTGAGGGTTTGATTTTTCCACCTGGGCCCCACATTTCCCAGGGAAAGTGGAGAAAATCTTTGGGACGCTGGGTTTAGAGCCTACTGCAGCCAGTGGGGGACACGACTCACTTCTGATGGTCCTGCCAGGCCTCAGGGCCCGTGTAACAAGGCAAACAGCCCATCACGTCCCACAGCACCTGCTGAGCTTGCCCGGCCCCTGCGACCCCTCCTCGAGCAGAGGCAGGGGTCCGAGCTGCTCTGGGCATCCTAGCAACCAGATGACAGGAGACAGCACCAGGACCATGCCAAGCTGCTTGCCAACTGACGCCGGTTCAGAAGCGGTGTTGTTCTAGCAAAACCAGTGACAAATAGACATGTTGCTAGTCGGAACCTGAACATTATTGCAGGCCTGCACTGACGTCAGCAATAAACAGTAATAAGATTGCAAACTACTGCTCTTTATAATAAAATTATGCTCCCTTCGACGTATTATAAATCTAATAGCTATTACATCAGCACCATAACTATATATCACGCTTACCTTTTAAATACACACAGGGTATTACATGGCTCAACCGAAATGGCCAGATTTATTGTTACTGGGTGGCCACAGCCCTTATTACGTCACAGGTGAATAACTGGTAAGAACAGAAGGGAGACGCAGCTGCAGGGGCTTTCTGTCCCCAGGCTTTGGGGCAGGGAGGGGCCCAAGGGCAGCAGTGGCTGCTGAGTCCAGAGATGTGCTGGGTATCACGCAGAGGCGCGCACACCAGCTCCTGAGGTCTCGATGCAAAATTAACGTCTAGGTAATCGGTTGGTTCCCAAATGGCCTTTATAAGTCATCTCTTCCCTTCCTAGGAGGCAGTGATTTCAGCAGCCTTGGGGAAGCCCCAACCCTCCCGTCAACACAGAGACGGTCTCTCCGCCCAGGCTGGTGCCCACGTTTTTTTTTTTTCCAGCATTTTCTTAAAATCGAGGGCCCAAAGCCTAGGGAAACGAGGGCCGAGGACCAGACCTCTGATTGAACGATGATGAACGAGCATGTGGACATCAGTTTCTATCATGAAAGGAGCCTACGTGCTCACAGAGGAGCCCTGAGTCATCCCTCTTCCCCATATGCAGACGAGGGGACCGGGGGAGGAGGGGCGCCCAGCTCCCAGGAGGAAAGACAAAGCTCAGAGACATGGAGAAACCACTCAAGGGCCCCCTCGAGCAGGACACTCAGGGAAGGCTCCTGGTGTCAGCCCAGGCCTGGCCTGCCTTGGGCACCGAGGCCCAGCCGCCCAGGCCGAGGCCCCTCCCAGCAGATGCCTGGGATGGGTGATGCCCAGAGTGTCCTCCAGCGAGGCATGTGGGCAGAAGTGAGGGGCTGGAGGAGACACCAGGTCACGCTGGGTTTGGCAGCAGGGTCCCCTTCGTGTCCCAGGGGCACTGGGGACAGGTAAGCTGTCCTGGTCTATGATCCCCGGAGGGCGGGCGTGACTTGTGTGCAGAACCCAGTTCTTCTCGCCTCAGCTGAGGTCGAGTCACACCTGTGACCCCATGGGGTCCCCGACCCCAAAGCCTCAGAGAAGAGGCCTCACGGGCAGGGGAGGGGGTGCGGCCGTCGGGGAACGTCGGCTCTAATGGAAAACCGCCTTGTGCCGACACCCCGAGACTGTGGAGCCCATGGAGTGAGGCTTCAGGTTTGGCACCTGCTCCAGAACCTTCTTGATGAAAAAAGGTTGTCTTCATTAAGAGCATTAATATTCATGCGGCATGGTAATTTTGACACAGAAAAGGTCTCCGTAACCTTTTCTTGTGTGAGAATTTTTTACTTCTCAAGGAAATTACAGTCCAGCAATGACTTAATTAATGCTGGGTTTCTTGGGCAGGTTTGAGGAGCTGTCAGTTTGGGCTCGCCGATCTGTCAACGGGAGCGCGGGGCTGGGGCTGGCGGCGAGGGAGGGGACCGCCACCCCAGGGGCCCCCAAGCTGGGGGGAGGCGCCGGCCCACATTCGTTCTAATTTAGCCACTGGCTCTCCCTAATGCTGGGTCATTTGTTATTGGGACGGAGGGCACAGCTTGAATTAATAATCCATTTCTCACCCCCACGTATTTATTCTTTCGATTAGAATGATTCCGCTCCTAATCTGTTTGGCTCTAAGTCTGGGCGAGGAGTTGCGAGATGGGTGGCCAGGGGCCTGGGAGGGAGCGACCCGCCAGCAGCTTTTCAGGGAGCGAAGGCTTGAAACCATCCTCCTCTTCGAAAAATAAGCTTTCTCCCAGGAAAAGAGGCTGCAATGGGAGGACAACTGGGGTGCTCACAGCCAAGGTCACCTTCCAGGGCCGAGCTGGCCGTTCCTCTCAGGAGAACCCGCCAAGGGAGGCAGACTGGGTGGTGCTGGGACCCTGCACAGGGCACGTGCCCAGCGGCCAGCACCTGCTCTCTGTCCAGTGGGGCCCCCGAGGCCCGGCTGGGGCACCTCTCCTGCCCTAGTGGCTGCCAGCCCCGGCCTCCCGCTGTTGTTTCCTGGGCCCCGGTGTGGACTTTGAGACACTTACGGGGGCGTCTAGAGAGAAGGACTCCCTCCCTATAGGGAACTAGCAGACCCCAACTCGGCTCACCCCAGAGCTGAGCGTCATAAAGCGAGGGGGCGGGGATGCTGACCGGCCCCTCGATGGCCGTAAATCCTCGCGCTTCTCTCCAGCCGGACAGCTGGCCCCTGAATGCAGCATGGCCGCGGGTTTCATTCCCCGAACGCTGGCTGGGCGGGCATGTTGTTCTGCGTCAGCCTCTGGGTGGAAACCCGGAAGACGAAGCCACCCCGGAGCCCCAGGAGCCAGAGACAGCAGGCTGTCCAGTGTCACAGCCAAGCAGAAGCTTCCGGAACGCCGAGGGCCAGGGCCTGCCTCCGCAAATGGGTCAGGAGGGAACGATGCTTGCGGTTCACAGCGTCCAAGGGAGAGGAACAGGAGTGAAGGGTCAGCCTCCAGCCGCAGAGAATCAATCACAAGCGTTCCCAACGTGGGGCCGCATCGCCGAGTCTGTGGCACGTAATTTAGAGGCAGCCCCGAGTTCCTCTCTGCGTCCCCGAACATAAACCCGGGACACGGTTAGCCAAAGAAGTCAGCGCCTGGCGGGGTGGGGGGCAGCAGGATTTCAGAGGCCTGTGCACTGCCCCTGCAGGGGTCTCCTCTGGATCGAAACTGATGGAGAGAGGAGGGGAGGTGGGCGGGGGCTCCTGCCCTGCTCAGCCCGCGGGGGGCAGTGTAGCCAACATGGGGGCACCAGTGAGCCTGGTTGGCCTCCGGGGCCACCCCCGGGCTCCTGAGAGGCATGGAGGCGGCCCCATGCAAGTGGGAATGCTGGCTTTTCAAGGCCTCGCTGCATCCCAAATTTACATTTTCACAACTTGAAGAACCTTCCCAGGCGGAAGGAAAGGCCCCCTGCCCATCCACCTGTACTAAATTCTCCGGTGAACAAAGTAAGTGCCGCGCAGAGTCGGGTGAGCGCTGACGGCTGCCCAGCGGCTCCAGCCCGGAAGCCCGTCTCCAAGGGCGGAGGATAAATAATGCATCCTGTGTTTTTAATATCGTTAGGGAACCAAACAGAATAAATATTTCTCACCGCTGGAGAACAACACAACACGCTCCGCCTTGTCCAAGGCGGGAGGCGGAACTGGGAGCTGGAGACCACACGGGAGATTCCAGGCCTGGGGTGGTGGAGGTCCGGCGGGATCTCGGGAAGCCAGCTCAGGGAGGGCCCAGTGGAGATGAGTCTGTAAATAGAAACGCGTGCAGCCTGTGCGAGGAAATCAGAGAACTCAGCCTCCAGGGAGAGACAACCAGGGACCACCAGCCTGGCTTCCAAGTCACGTGTTTCCTGGTTTGGGATAGTGAAAGTGAAAGTGTTAGTCGCTTCAGTTGTGTCCAACTCTTTGTGACCCCATGGACTGTAACCTGCCAGGCTCCTCTGTCCACGGGATTCTCTAGATAAGAACACTGGAGTAGGTGGCCATGCCCTCCTCCAGGGGGTCTTCCTGACCCAGGGATCGAACCTGGGTCTCCCGGATTGCAGGCAGATTCTTTACTGTTTGAGACACCAGGGAACCCAGGTTTATGGTAAGGCTACAGTAAATTCCTACCCTCTCCGGAAAACACCCCCCAAACTTCCCTCCCACCCCCTGGTGCTTCAAACATTTATGAAGAACCAACCAAGTGCCAGCACCAGCGTCACCTGAAGTTAATAACAGAATGGAAGGGAACCCCTCTCCTCTCTTTGCAGAAGCCAGACTGAAATTTAGGCCCTGAGGTCCTCGGGGCCCCTCGATCCTGGGTTGGGGGTGTCTGCCATCATGAGAGGGTTGTTCAAAATGGAACTTCCCCTTCCTCTGTCTCTAACTAAGGGGAGAGCACGGCAACCCGGAACACGTCCTGGAGGCCACATCAGGCTCTCTGCCGTTGTCACCACACTACTGACCCCTCACCAGCTGGTCCAGGACCTGGCCTCAGTCCCCGGACGCTCGCAGAGCCGACTCCTGCTGTACATGAATGAACACACCCCGCACAAGCAAAGCTGCCTGTGGCTCCTGTCGCCGGAGGAGCAGAGTGAGAGAAAAGAAATCTCCACCAAATCAGGAGGCTTTGTGCGTGGGGGGCTGAGAGCTGAGGTCCCGGGGGTCAAGTGGAACCGTGTGCTATGTGTGAACCCCCCGGTGGCATGTTTGAACTGTCGGGGGTGGGAGCTCATGGTCAACTCCCAGGCTGAGGCTGGCTGGGAAGGGGTCAGGGTCCACTGAGGGATGCGCGAACAGTGGGCCAGTAGCAATGACTCCCAAGCAGGGAAACCCCCCGGCTGTGGGCAGGGACCACCGAGGACGGCAGGCAAGGAACCACCCCACCACCGGCTTCCACGCTGTGGGGTACATGCTGCACCTTGCCAATACCACATCCCTACCGACGAAGGAACCTGCTTGTGTTCAGGTAGCAGGCACAGATCTCTTGATTCTAGGGAAGGAGCCCCAAGGAGAGGATTACAGTTCATCTGTATCGGTAACTGGGTGATATATGTGTCAGTGTTGGGTCTAGGTCTTCCGGCCCCTCCTCTGCCCCACATCTGTGCAGGGCACTGAGGCCATCACGGGGCGGAATCGGGCCTCTGCTGCCACCGTCAGAGCACACGGAAGGACTTCCGCTTACTTCCCACTCTGTGGGACTTTGTTTTTCTCTTTCTGAGGCGTACAGAATGCCCTTGTGTCCAGAGCAGAGAGGCTGGAGTGGAGACTGAAGTCGCCCGAGGCCCCCTGGAGCCCGACCCACTTTATTTCAGAGGCCCCTCCAGTCTTGCCTGCAGCTTGTGTGACCTCGGGGCTGAGCTCACCCTCGTCCACAGACCGGGCCGGGGCCAGGGGCCGGAAAGGACGAGGCGGTGGGAAGGACGCGGGTCACCAGTCGCGAGGCCCGGAGTGCCTCGGCCTCGACCCAGCGCCAAGCACGCCTCGCTTACACAACCTACCACGGACAGAAATGTTCCTGCAGCCACACTCGTAATTCCCCCGTTGTGTCATAACTGCGGGGTTGTAATTCATACTGGTGACATCCTAGCCTAGAAGTATGATACCATCCTGCGTGTAAACGCTGTTTTTATTGTCAAAACACTTCCCGATGCTTGCTGTTATTTCAGAACATTCTCTAGGAAGGCGGAGCTGCACGCACCTGCAGGTGGGCCCATGGGCAGAGAGGGGACGTGCGGCCCAGGTGGCTGAGGGGTCTCAGGCAGCGCAGTGGCCGGGCGTCGCCAAAGCCCATGGCCCCCAGCCCCCAGATGGGCTCTGGACCCCTCTGGGTCCCGTGCCTGGCAGAAGCCCTCGGCCTGGAGACCCCCGCAGGAGGGCGGACAGCCTTGGTTCCCTGCTGCTGGCCCCCCACCAGCCCAGAGTCCTGAACCTCTGGGAACCGAGGCCTGGCTCCCAGGCCCTGTGCTGGAGCCTCTTTTATCGAACAAAAGAAACTTCCAGAGCCGGGAGTGAGCCCAGACGGGCTAGAAGCCCCTTCTCTTCTCTGCAGCCTGTGGCCTCCCGGCTGTGCTCTGGGCTCCCACGGGCGTCGGGGGCCCGCCTGCCTGTGCTCCAGGTGCCTGTGGGTCTCGGGGGGGTGGGGCACAGGGGTCCTCTGGCTCTGGGGGCTCCCCTGTCGCTCTGCTCTCTGTGCACCCCATCCTCGGGGCGGGCTCCCCTGGGGTCACAGGTTCAGGGGACCTCTGCCCCAAGGCTCTCATGGGCTCCTGTATCTGAGAGGCCCCCAGCCCCGGGCCTTTCTCCCACACTCCCCGCCCACCTGCACCCGGGGCTCCAAGCGCTGACTCCAGAGAACTGAAATGGGTCATCACACCCCCCCAGGCAAGCCAGCGCCCTCCCGACCGTCAGGCTTCTTAGGAGTCCAGCACCCCTCCTGGCCTGAAAGCCTGGGCTCACTTCCGACCCCCTCAGCTCAGCTCACCCCAGCCCCTCCCCAGGCGCCCGCACACCGCGCGGGCTGGGAATGAACACAGACAGCTGGACCGCACCGTCAGCAGCACAAGCAGCGCGTGCGATGAATGTGAGAAGCAGGCGGGAGCCTCTGGTTTCATCCACAGACAAGAAAAGGCCCAGAGAGGGGCAAGGCACTGCTCAAAGTCACAGCGCTGAAGATGGGCTGATGAGCACAGGACTCCAGAATCCTTACCCCCCAGGCAAGTGCTCCCTCTGAAGGTTTGCATGTCCCTCCTAAGATGCCTGGTTGAGCAGCAGACTTAGCACACAGGTGGAAACCTGCTTGTCCTGTAACCTTCAAGTCCTGCACACACAGAAACACACACATACACACAAACACACATACACACAACATACATGGAAATACACACATACACACAAACACACACATATATACAACACACACAGAAACACACACATATACACAATAGACACAAACACACAGAAACACACAGATACAAACACATACACACAACACAGAGAAATACACAGAAACACACACATACACAAACACACAACACACACATTACACACAAACATAAACACATGCAGTACACAGAAACATACAAACACACAACATACAAACATGTAACACACACAACACAGAGAAACACACACAATACAAACACACAAAAACAAACACACAACACACAACACACATACACACAACACACATAATACACACAAACACACAGAAACACATGCAAACACACACAACGCATACACACAGAGAAACACACACATACAAACACACAACACACAAACACACACATATACACGTTTGGTGGTAGGGCGATCAGCACCTCAAGATTTCTGGGAGTAAAACACAGGCCTGGGCAAATCCTAAAAGCCACTAACGGTAAAAACGAATCATGGTCAAATCAGAAACTGTTCCTGCAGTGAGGTTAGAACAGGCCTTCTTTAGGTAACGCGAAGTGCGTACGTCCTGGCCGTTTTCATTTCGGCCATGGACTCACACCCTGCTTTCTAATTTCCTGGAGGAAGACGTGTCCGCGTTTAATCTGGATCCTTTCCGCTCCCCGGTCCGCTCCCTCCTGCTGCCCCGGCCGCCAGGACATCTGATTTTTCACTTGCTGATTTAGATGCTCCTATGACACATCCAACCTTTTAAATAAATCATTCATTTTTCTTAAAGGTTGGCCATGTCACGGTGTTGTGATGCACCCAATTTTTAAAATAACTGTTTATTTGATGTCAGCTACGTCAGACATAAAAATAAATGTGACTTGGTGGAATGTAAAGGAGATTTGATATCTGATTTGGAATTTTCCCCGCTGGGCGTTTAATGAATTGGGGAGATTTTGGCCAGGCTCAGGGGAAAACGGGAAATTCTGTATCATGTGGCTTCCGGGGCCCCGACTTTCTGAGGCCTCCTCCCCTCTCTGAGGCCCCAGGCGCTCCTGCCGGCCCAGCCTTCTCTCTCTTCCCCGCTCCTGACACAGCCTCTTGGGGAAGCGACATCACTCAGAAGGCGCTGTGCTGGCCCCAGGGAATCCTGCCTTGTCAGGCTGGGCCATGCTGGAAGCAGGCTCACACAACGCACGTTTGTCACAGGGACAAGAACTGGGCATATCTGGGACCTAAGACCTGGCCTCTAACCAAGACAGGAAAACTCAGAGGTGTCTGAAGCAGAGATATGGGGCAAGAGTTAGGAAGAACAAACTAAAATACAAAACAACTAGGCGTGCTCAGTCGTGTCTGACTCTGCGACCCCATGGACTGTAGCCCACCAGGCTCCTCTGTCCATGGGGTTCTCCAGGCAAGACCCCCGGAGTGGGTGCCATTCCTCCTCCAGGGCATCTTCCTGTGCCAGCAGTCATGCGTGTCCTGTGCCTCCTGCACTGACAGGAGCCATCCCCGCTGAGCCGTTGGGGAAGCCTAGACACTAAGTATGCTGAAACTAAATTCCACTGGAGACTAAACTCCAGCATAAAAAGACAAAGAAGGCGGGGAGAACACGAGGAATGAGCCCCCCGAAACGATGCCCTAACACCCTCGCACCTCCAGTCTGCATTTGTTCTCATGCACATGCCTCGGGGGTTATGTTTCTATTCCAACTTGCAGATGCGGAACATGCACACCTATGCCTGTGCTGGCCTTACGTGATATATAACGGGAGCACCGTGATAAGGAATATGCTATTTTATTGCAGAAAGCCTAACGTAGTGAAGTGAAGTGAAGTTGCTCAGTCGTGTCCGACTCTTTGCGGCCCCATGGACTGTAGCCTACCAGGTTCCTCTGTCCATGGGATTTTCCAGGCAAGAATACTGGAGTGGGTTGCCATTTCCTTCTCCAGGGGATCTTCCCGACCCAGGGATCAAACCCAGGTCTCCTGCATTGCAGGCAGATGCTTTACCCTCTAAGCCACCAGGGAACATGATGCTGGACATTATTAGATTCTTAACCTCCGTTTATGAACTGAGCCTGCCGCAGCATCACAAGGCCAGCTGCAGGCTCCGTGAGTGACGGGCTCACAGTGACACTCACAGAGACCCTCTCAAGCTGTCCTGACCGCTACTTCCATGTTTTTGTTCCATTCCTAGGAAGCCCCACCCACAACCGCAGTGAGACGCCCGCTCCACAGCTGAGAAGAAACAGTGTGACCTCACATGACCGGCGTTAAGGACCACATGGCCATGAACTTTAACTTGGGGACTTTCCTTGCTCACGTATAGTGGCGGCTAATGTACCACCGTCTCAGTCTCTGTGAGCCGATGGTGGCCAGAAGCCAGAAAGACCCGTTTTCAGCTCTGGTCTCATGTTTTCAGATAAAGGCAAGTAGAAAAAGGCAGGAATCCTAAAAACCAACCAGGTTCAGGGTAGCACAGCGGATGGGCAAGGAACACGAAGAGCAGCGTTGCCAAGTGGGAAACTCCAAAGCCCCAAAGGACGAGAAGACACTCTCAGCCCCACCGGCAAGCAGAGAGCAGACAGCGAGATGGGCAGGAGACACATGAATACGGTTGTTTGTCAGGGAGCAGGAGGAAACGAGATCAAAGGGATAAACGGAAAAACCAAACCAGAGAGGGGCCTTGCAGCGACTGGTGACAGCAATGTCCCATGAAGAGCGTGACAAACTCAGCCCCCTCAGCAGACACGGACAGACAGAAACCAGGAATTTAAAAAATTGAAGCGGGGGGCAGATTTTTGTCTACCAGGTGAATATCCAAACACAATCCTATTTCTTCATACCAGCAACAAACACAAAATGGAACTGTAAGGTGGTCGCGTTTACAATACTGTCAAGGTCATCAGTTCACTAGATCATCTAGAAATAATCGAATAAATATCTAAAACGAATCCAAGAAATATCAAGAAATAATCTAATAAAACACATGTAAGCCCTTTGTGCCTAACAGTTTAAAACACTTTAAAAAGAAAAAAAATTGAGAGATAAAAATACAGGGACATATTGTGTTCATGGATTGGAGGACTAAATATTTAAATGATGTTAATTTTCCTCCTTGGACTTCAAGGGGATCAAAGCAGTCCATCCTAAAGGAAATCAGTCCTGAATATTCACTGGAAGGACTGATGTTGAAGCTGAAACTCCAATACTCTGGCCACCTGATGCGAAGAACTGGCTCACTGGAAAAGACCCAGATGCTGGGAAAGATTGAAGGCAGGAGGAGAAGGGGACGACAGAGGATGAGATGGTTGGATGGCATCGCCGACTCAATGGACGTGAGGTTGAGTAAGCTCCAGGAGTTGGTGATGGACAGGGAAGCCTGGTGTGCTGCACTCCATGGGGTTGCAAAGAGTCAGAGACGACTGAGCGACTGAACTGAATTTTCCTAAAATTGACATTTAGGTTAAATATAATCGCAATCAAACTTGCAGGTGTTTTTCTTTCCCTGTGGAAAATGACAAAGATGATTCCAAAATTCATATATGTATGCAAAAGGCAAGGAGAAGAATGAAGCAATCTTGAGGAAAGGATGGACTCAGGACCATAGCCAGCTTTCTCTGGATGTTCCAGTTGGAAGAGAAGACCAAACTTAGGGATGCTGCCAGCTGTCACCCAATCTTGGGCCTTTGGTGCCAGTTGTTACAGAAGTTACTGAGTAGCTTCTGGGGTTGTTGTTGGTGAGAGCCATCCGACTGTTTATTTCAGTCAAGGGGACTGGCTTCCTGGGCAGGGTGCTGCAGGTGTGGGTCAGAGCCCCACCTTATATATGGCCTGGCCACCGTCCATCTGCACGTTCCCTCTCTCAGACGCACCAGTCTAACAGTGTGAGCCCCCTGCCCCGTGCCGTGGGCGACCTCACAGACGCAACACGCGTGCCCTGCTCTGCACGGTTCCGCAGCACCGAGTACCGAGCAGGCGGGATGAACCGCGGTCTTGGGCCCTGTGTGCTGTGACTCACGGGGACGGGAGAGGCCACGTCCTGTTTCTGGTCACGCAGCTGGGTTGAGTCTCTGGAAATGCACAGAGCTACCCACGGGCAGTGTGTACACTCTGCTGTGCACAACTGTACTTCAACAGAACATCTGAGAAGTTAGTGGGGAGAGATAGCCATCAAGCTCCACTGGTGAGATTCCCAAGATGTTACAAAGGAATTCCAAGGGTTGCTTCTTTCGTGAAATATTTTGCCAAAGACGGACAGTGCTTCAAGTGTCCTCCCGACCTAGGAGAGTTGTCTTCCCTCGATTTTTCAGAACTATTAAGAGTAGGGACTATAATTCCAATAGTTTTGGTAATGGCAGAATTTTCACCAGGGCCTGTGTGCAGAATGAGTGAGGGCCTGGGCGGGGGTGTGTGTGGCAGAGGCTGTGACAGGAGCCCCCCAGGTAGAGGGAGAAGAGCCCCAGCGGGTGTCCAGGGACAGCCGCGTGTTCAGATGGGAGTCTAGCTGCACCACAGCGGTCCCCTCCCACGGATGCACGTGAAGGTGCGGGTGTCGTCCGAGCCTGCATCCGAGCCTCCGTCCCCGGGCTCCTGGGGTTGGAGAAGTGCTACCGTACTCAGTCCCACCTCTGGTCCTCAGCTTCCCCACCTGGACAGGCTCCTCTTCCACCTGCGGAATCGTAACCATCCTTGGATCCACCGAACCCTCGTTCCTGAGCTCACGGCCCACGCCGTGACACCCGTACCTCCCCATGGCGTCCCCAACCTCGGCGGCGTTCCCACGCAGGCTGAGGACGGAGCCTGGGGCCCGTGCTGACGGCGCACCCCGGGTTGGGCCTGACCCATCTGGGCACCTCCGCGGTCCTCTTCCCCATGTGGGGGTCCCTCGACTCCACCACCCCCTCTGGAGACCACGGGCCAGGCACACTCGCTTCCACCCTCTGAGTGTTCCTGGCTGACTCAGTGTGTGTTCACAGCTGTCATTACTGTTGTCTGCAGCTTGCTAACAGCATCCCATGGTGATGGGAATAACAAAATATGAGTTTCAGACTTTGCAGAACATTTTCCCTCGAAGGAGCTCAGCATACTCCTGTTTGTCCACAGAGCCACCTGATTATATTCACGGAGAAGTAGGGGAGAGGGGTACGGAAGTGCGGAGAACCTTCCAGAAGGGCCAGCACACAGGCGGGAGACCAGGCCCAGGGCCCCTCCCTGAGGCCCCCGTCTTCCTGCCTGAGGCTGCCCTGACTCAGACCCGCCAGGCTTGTTTCTCTGGGTTGCGGGTGGGGGTTCTGGTGGCCGGGTCACTATGAACGTGGCAACAGGATCAGGCCTTCAGCCTCCGCCTAAAAGACTGCCCGCTGCTCAGAAGACCCAGAGCACACCGTCGCTCCCTGGCTGCTGACCAAGGACCCAGCTTCTCAGTCCTGGGACAGCGCTCACCCTGCTGCAGGGCAGAACCTTCTGGAAAGAGCCAGTTGGATGGATGATGTCTCAGAAGCTCAGAGGCAGACATCCCCAAAGCCCACGGGGTTGCTGCTTCTCCCAACACACTTGCACTGACACACACACTCAAGCATACACGCTTACTCTCACGCACACACAGGCACGCACACCCCAGGCCCTGGGGTTGAGGTCATCTTGACGAGCCTCCTCCACCCTTCACACCCTTTGGTTCTGAAAGCCATCGTCTCTGCCTCCACGGAGAAGATGCTGGTGGACTCTCTATTCAGCCTCAGTTGTCTTCACTTTGTCCTAGAAATACGCTTCCCACCTCCCCCCACCCCACCTCCCCAGCCAAGCGGTGAACATATAAATCTCATCCTTGAGAGCAGTGGGTCTGAGGACTCCCTTTCACCCAGGTCCCGGGGGAGCCATAAAGAATTGAGAGGCTCAGAGCAAAAAGGTCTAGGTGGTGGTGGTGGGGGGGGGAGGGGCCCGGAGGAGAGGGGGCACCTGGAAACCGGGGAGAGAGAGGGAAAACCGTGTCCTCAGAGATGAAGTGATTTACACTGAACAACACTCAAAATGACCTTTGCAATTGGTAGTAGGCAAGTCAAGGGGCTGAAATGCGGACTTGAGTCTGCTTTGTGGCTTGAAAAGTGGGAAATCCGAGAGAGAGAGACAGGGGTCGTGGTGGGGTGATCTCTATGGGAGAGGAACGCTGAGCCGGGAAAAGGCTTGTGTGGAAGGTGAGGACCAGCAGCTGAGGATGGCCATCAGGGGCGGTCTCTGGTGAGACACTTCTCCCAGGAGAGGGGAGAGGCTGTGTTGAACCTGAGGGTAATACATGGAGTGATTTAGGTGCGTGCTGGTGGAAACATCCAGAATGAACCTGTGCAGATAAGGCACAGTCATGTCTCCTGGGAGGTGTGCTCAGGCCTTTGTAGACTAGATGTTGCTCTGGCCCGGCCACCCTGATCTGCCCTGGATAAAACCCTCAAGGAAGAGCCAATCTTTGCAGCCAAAGTGGCTCCTCTGGAGAAGAGTGCATTTCCACCTTTTCTCAGCTCGTTTTGAAAACAGCCGTCGTGATTGCCTCCCTTCACGTCACTCTGGCAAAGCCCAGGCTTTTCACCAGGGTTTCATTCCTAGCCTTGAAGGACATGAGACATTTGCTAAAAAATATTTTTGGTAAATTTAAAGAAAAGCTTAAAAAAATAACTTCGGACTCAGATTAAGGAATGAAAAAGTGCATAGGCCTGTTCTGTGGGGATCGTGTAAGTGAATTTGTTTATTGTAAAAACCATGAGGTGTCCGAGTGGTCTGACTTGAAGCCAGGAGGAAGGGAGAGCTTCTTGCCCGGCTTCTTTGTTTGAAAGACAACATCTTCCTCATTCATCTCCCCCAGATTTCCAGAGAAACGAAACTGGCCAAAGACTCCAGATGTTAATTTTCAGGTTGCCACGGTAACTCGTGACAATCCTGGAGACCCTCCAATCCACTCTTAGAAGGCAGTGCTCACGCACAGGCTGTGGGCCCGGCGGTGATGGTCATGGGTGGCCTGCTCTCAAGGAGATCAGTTCCAGGTGGACATACAGCCGACAGGCAACAAGAGGCAAGTTACTTCTCGACACTCAGGGACAAGGGGGCCACTTTCTAGTTGGTGGTTAGGAAGGTCTCATGAACACAGCAAAGACTGGGGCTGAGAGTGAATGGGAAGAGAGACTGGCCCTGATGAGGGGTACCATCTGAACCTTCCAGTACATAGGCCTTGACCCAAAAGATGGCATGACTGATAGAACATGTTTCTGTGAATCCAGAATCCAGATCAGAGTCCTGGGGAGTCCTCCAGAGGTCAACAGGGCAGCCACCTGCTACTGTACAAAATTGAGAGGTGGGTGTTTCAGGGAGTCAGTTCACATTCAGCCCAGTTTTCTTTGGGTTGGAAGAGCCATCCACCTTCAACTGCCCAAAACAAGCAACAACAACAATGGTTTAAGAAGAGAAAACATTGAGAAGACTTGAGACAGAAGCCTGCCACCATTCTGGCCCCTGAGTGCTGCTGGCCACCATTAGCACACTGAGGAAATTTTCCATTCCACGCAAAATGCAGGACCATGTGAGCTAGTGGGCTCATCCTCCAAGCAGGAGTCCAGCACCGGACAGGGTCCTCAGGGCAAGAGGCTTCAGAGAGGATGGCAGGAGGCTGTTTTAGGAGAGATACGGGGTGGGCCGCTCCCCCAGTTGCCCTCCCCGGTCCCGAGCCTGGGCAGCCTCCCCTCACCCAGGGCCCTTGCCGCTGACCCCACCCAGCTCCGCCATCACAGCAGCACCCACCAGTGAGCAGATTCCAGGTGTCACAGGTGGAAGAGTACATGAGGGAGGGAGGCACCTGGAGAAAGTGCAAAGGGGCTGGCAGTCATCTGTCCCTGCCGAGGAAACCAGCCTGGCTCAGCATCTGGATTGCACGGCACCTGAACGCCGCTGGCCACCACCGCACGCTGAGAAGGGTGCTAGCCCTCGACCTCAGGGGCGGGGATGCAGGGCCATGCCACTGGGCACCCTCCCCCTGGCTGCAGGGCAGGGAACCCGCGAGGACCTGCTGCCCAGAAGCAGCTCAGGGCAGAAGCACAAGTCACCATCTGCCTTCAGATGGCAGGACGGGAACCTGGGCTTCTGCCGCCTGCTCCCCGTCCATCAGGCTGCAATGCTGGGGGCCTGGACGTGTGCAGATGCAGGAGGCGGGGAAGGCCAGGGACCATTCCAGATGAATGGCAACAGCGGCAGGAAGAGGGAGAGGCCAGCCCAAGCAATGAGTGTAGCCCAGCCTCCTATGCCCTGGGAGGACTCGGGCCACTCAGGCCCAGCAGGCGGGTGGACTGGGTGCAGACTTGCTGACTGGAAGCAGGTCTGCTCGGAGGACCGAGTGAGCAGAGAGCTGTCCCAGCACCACAGGGGCTCCACGGCATCCCCACGTCCACTTGCTAGATATCAGAGCACCGCAGACCCCAATCTGGGACCACAGCCTCCCTGGAGCTGTCCCATGCAAGACCACACCCTCCCGGCCAAGAGGGTGCCTGTGTCCTGTCCCACCCAGATGTGTCGGCACTGGTGAGTGCGAGCCTTCTTCCTGAGAGCGTGGAAGTGACTGGAAATTCAGCCTCAGGGTGGCTGGATACCTGCCGCTCTTTCCAAGGCCCCCCTCCCCCCCACACCAAGACTTGCTCCGTAACGATCCACACATCGTTGGCTGGATCTAAGCTGATACGGATGCTTCCTGACTTCCGAGGTGCGGAGGTGTGAAAGCGTGCCTTCTCCACCAGCTATGCCTGGAATTATTTCCCTCCTCGTGGTGTGGCTCTCTGGTCTCCAACGTACCAGCTTTACCCCACCCACACCAGGGACGCAGCTGTGTGTACGAGTGGACTCGTGGTCTGGACCGGACGGACGTCTGCTGCTTCATATGCTGATAGTGTCAAAGATCTCGCTCCAGAAAGGTCGTGATCGTTCAAGACCGCCATGGACACCGAGATTTCTTGTCATGCGTATCAAGGAAGGAATAACGGGTGGAATAAGTAGCACTGGCCCTGGACCTCAGGGTGAGAGGGAAATGGGGAATGAGCACACAGAATTCTGATCTTAATAGAACATATTTAATCTGCTGCCACAGGCACTGACTATTATGCTTCCCTTAAAACTGATAATCACGAGTGAAGAGGAAATCTGCCATCCACTCCTGTTGACCAAAAGCTCAAAAAGTCACCTTGACATGTATGACAAGACCACGTGTGAACCCGGCTCAGTGTTTGTTGACGTTTGGTCCCAAAGGAAAGTAGGAAAATGAAATCACTCAGTCTTGTCCGACTCTTTGCAACCCCATGGACTGTAGCCTATCAGGCTCCTCCGTCCATGGGATTTTCCAGGCAAGAGTGCTGGAGTGGATTGCCATTTCCTTCTCCAGGGAGATCGTCCCGATCCAGGAATCGAACCCGGGTCTTCTGCATTGCAGGCAGACGCTTTACCGTCTGAGCCACCCCTCCTTATCACGAAATTCCACCACAAGGGGGAAATAAGGTGGGAAATGTGTGTTGGCCACTTGACACACAGTAAGAATCGTGTGCAAGCTGCATCTACTGCTCAACTTGTGTCAAAGATTTTTGTTATTTGAGAAAATGATGACTAAAAACATGGAAAGGAATGGAAATAATAAGGAAAACTGATGCAGAATAAAAGACTCGTGTGTTTGCCCCCTCACTCACCACAAGGCCGGCTGAGGGCCCAGAGCATCTCAGGCCGCGCTCACTGCCGAGCGCAAAGGTGTCTGTGCCCTTGAACTGACGCTCTGCTGGGGAAACGGAGATGGAGGATGAGCCCCTGGGCTCCGGGAAGGGCAGAGGGCAGGGACTGGGAGGGCCTGCACAGCTCACACTGGGCCCTCCCTCCCCACGTGCCCAGAGACCGTGTCCTGACGGCAGGGTGGGGGCGCCCTGCACCCCGGTTAAATCAATAGTGTCACGGCCAGAGCCCAGCGCCATCTCGCAGCGCCTCCCTCTCAGGGAGGCTGTGACTTGCGGGGTGGCTGTGACTCCTCTGGGTTAGCAGGGAGGTGATAAGCTGCGATGCCAGGCTCTGTAAGTGGCCACTCTGGCAGCTCTGACGGTAGAACACCCTCACCTGCGCGCACCAGCACGGGGCAGAGGCCAACCGTGCACCCAGCTCGGCGGCCACGTTTCCTTTCCGGCTCAGGCCTCGTTTTCAGACGGGTCAGGATGGCTCCGAGGACCTGCAAGGCTCTGGGGGGTGGTGGGGCCCCCCAAAGGCCGTCCCGCTAAAAAGACCTCTCTCCCAGCCACCTCCCGGGCCGGAGCCGCCGGCTGTCCCAGACAAGCCTGAATGAAGTTCCAGGTCTCTACACAGGAACCCAGCGTAGAAATGAAACCCAAACCTTGACTCTGTGCTGCGCTTCTCCTCCTTCTTAGAAAGTCATTTGACGAGTAACACGAGCCATCCTGGAACGACTGGAAACGCTGCCAGTGTGGACCGGTCCACGGACTCCTGTTTATCCCGCTGATAAATGGTCTGCTCCTGATGCTGAAAGTCACGCTGAAATTAGCTCATTTTAAAAGAATTTATTAAAAGGTATTGAAAATGCAGAGCCATGGAGTAAGTGAATGATTCTCTGACTGAGAGGCTTATCATAGATTTATTTCCTTCTCCCAGCAGGCCTCTGTGGCCATGTGATGGCTGGGCGGTTCTGTCTGGCTCCTGGTTGGGTTCACAGTGTCCTACACGCCCTGCATCCAACCGAGAGACGAGACCAGAATCCCGGGCTGAGCTGGAGTGACGAGGTTCTCATGCTTGTTTCTCCAGGTGAGGATTCCTCCAGGGGCCTCTGCTTCACTGACTTTGCAGACCTGAACCCAGGAAGCAACCGTGATAAGTGACTCACCTTATTTTCATAACATGGTGCAGTCTTCCATCTGTTGGCACCCAGGAGGGCTCAGGTGTCAACAGCACTGGCGTCCATTCTGGACACCTCCTCTCAAAACCTTCAGGCAGTGCCTTCTCCCACCCAGACCGTGTGCATCCCTCCTGGGGATACAAGTTGTTCTTACACTGAGTTCTCTGTTCCTAGTTTCCATCTTCTTGGCCTTTTGTCTAAGATCGAGAGGCCTTTGTTTTTTGCCTCTGGGTTTGATCCCTGGGTCGGGAAGATCCCCTGGAGAAGTGAATGGCAACCCACTCCACTAATCTTGCCTGGAGAATCCCATGGACGGAGGAGCCTGGTGGGCTGCAGTCCACGGGGTGGCAAAGAGTCAGACACAACTGAGCGACTAACACATCAGGTATTAGAAAACGTTCCAGCTTTCTCCCAACCTGCTGGCTGGCAGTGGGGCCCCTGGGGATGCACCCTTCGGGGACAGGGCTGGAGGGAGGCCTGGCTCTCCCTTCGGGGCCCGTGAGCCCCCGGCCGCCCACATCCTCTGCCTTCACTCCCTCCTCCTGAGTCTCCGCGATGTTTATTTCACGGGGCAACTTTTCACAGTGACAAACCATCATCCCATGATTGAACTGAGCTCCGATTATGGAAATTGCCAAGAGGCCCGACGGAAGGAGAACGTGACACGATGCCTCTCTGAGGTCAGGGCCGGGTCCCTGCTGCGGGCTCCCGGGCGCATGGGGCTCTGGACGAGGGCGCAGGACACACATGGGGCACCTGCGTCAGGCCACACACCGCCCGCCGCGCCCCTGCAGCCCCGCCCAGCCCTGCTCCATCTCCAGCTATGAGCGGCGCCAGGTTTCCCGTCAGCCGCTGCCATGTCTCCAAATGGCTTTTCAGTGTCAGGCATATCAGGAAATTAACTCATCAGGCAGTGACAGCTGCTAATTTTTTCCCCTTACATGTCAGATGGATCGCCCGCTGAAGCTAATAATGAATCACCAATCCCTGATTAGAAGGTGCTTCCGAAACGTATAACTGCCATCTGAGCGAACTTTTTCCTTCATGTAAAATGATATCACCCTAGAGGAGCAAAAAAGGGATTGTATCCTTTAGCAAGATGGAGCAGGAGGAGGCTACTCGAATGCGAGGGCTGCTCTCTTCCATGGTGGGCTAAAATTCAACAGGAAGAGGAGGGAAGACTCCCCGCTCTTTCTGAGGTTTACTCCACGAAGGGCCTTTCTCCTTTCCTCATTCTCCTCCCAGAACCTGCTCTGGGTTAGGATTCGAAGCTGGTTCTTCAATTCTTTCCTGACACCATTGTTTTATGTTCAGGATCACGATAGATGTGCTGTGACCAGGATGCAAACACTCCCTGCTGTTAGGGAACTTCCCACAGGCCCAGCTACCAGGCAGCCGGGCCCTGCTGCACAGAGCGGGGCTGGGGCTGAGCCGCCATCGGGTGTGACCAGGGCCAGGCCTGGACCTCTTTGCGCTCTGTGCAGTGGCCTCTCAGCACCAGGAGGCTGAGCAAAGATTCACTGAGGCTCCTCCGGGGTGTCTTCTAGCGCTCTGGGCTCATGTGTCTGGGTTGAATGGAATTTTCAGGGCTCCACTGATACCATCTTACAGTCACTTGGTTCTCAAAGCCAAGAAGCAAATGAATGCTCTCTGCATCTCTCAGGAGATGCGGGTCTGTCTGTTTGTGGGTTCCCTGCCTGTGGGGGGCTTGTTTTGGAGGACCCTCCCTCCCTCTGCTCCAGGCCTGAGGCAGCCCCGAAGGATGCCTGGCTGAGCCACACACCTCATTTAAGTGACCTTACACGGCCAGAACTCCCTTTGTACGGAAAAGCTCTTGCGAGCTCTTCATAAACACAAAGCCTTGCCCACCCTCCGGCCTGGAAGCTGGAAACCTCAGCCACTTCTGTATTCTACCTTGGACTGAGCAGTCCCAGCCTCCCCACCAAAGGTCCTGGCCGGGGTTTGATAAGAAGCTGTTCCTTCTGGGCCATGGTCTCCAAGTAAACATTTCTGTTGCTCTGCTTTTCACTGCTTCAGAGTTGTGTTGTCTTCTCCAGCCCAACCTCCAGGAAGCCTCAGGCTCCTCGCGTGCGCCTCATGGAAGATTGTGCTTCAGGGAACACGCCGGCACGGCGATGGGCCGCGCCTCGTTATTCCAAGGCCCACGCTTCTGTACGTGTTTCTTCAACACCCTCACATTCCAGCAGTTGTGTAATGAGAGAGAAGAGAGAGACCACATTAACCCAGCTCTACAGGTAATTACAGGACACAGGAGCCTAGTGAATCCTCTGCAATCCTTCTGAGCCTTGAAACACCTTCTGGACAGTTTTTTTTTTTTTTAATGCAAAGGCCTGCTCTTTTCATTGTGCATACAACACGATTGCTGGTTTGACACTGCAGGCTACACTGGTTTTATGAAGGATTAAATGCCACCTGAGACATATTTATCCTAAATAAATCACAAACGGTAAACTGCAGCATGTCAGTGTCAACACCCAGGACTGCGGCAGAAAGGTTAGCCATACAGGACTAAGCGCGGTTAGGAATTAGCATCCAAGCTGAAGGCTGCGGGCTGCAGCCAACGGGAGGAATGATCAAGAAGATATTTTCCCACTGAAAATCATCCCCCACCTCCACTTTTTTTTTTTTTACATGTACGAGAAGCTTGGCGAGGGGCATCACTTTGTAAAGGTCATCTTCCTCTCAACAAAACAAACCCAAGTTGCTGCTGTCACTGTTTGCTGAAGACAGTGTTGGAGAGGAGCGGAACTGCCCTGCCATTTTTAAGAATCGGGGGCAAGTCATACCCAGCTAATTATGAATTGCAGTGTCAAGCCTGAGATTTTCCTTTTTTTAATTTTTTTTTGGAGGGAGGTGCCTGCAGATGGGTGGGACCCAGGGCTCTGAGGACCGGGTCAGGGGAGACACAGAGGGTTCAGGCACCCGGCCAAGGCTGGCTTCCAAGCTGACCTCTCAGGGGGCGTATAAACAGGACTGTGATGGAAACCACAACAGTACCGTTTTCTCTTCCTTTTCTCCCTTCTGCTCTTCACAATTTTAAGATGCTAACCACAATAGGTGGTGATTGCAGCCATGAAATTAAAAGATGCTTACTCATTGGAAGGAAAGTTATGACCAACCTAGATAGCATATTAAAAAGCAGAGATATTACTTTGTCAACAAAGGTCCATCTAGTCAAGGCTATGGTTTTTCCAGTGGTGATATATGGATATGAGAGTTGGACTGTGAAGAAAGCTGAGCGCCGAAGAATTGATGCTTTTGAACTGTGGTGTTGGAGAAGACTCTTGAGAGTCCCTTGGACTGCAAGGAGATCCAACCAGTCCATTCTGAAGGAGATCAGTCCTGGGATTTCTTTGGAAGGACTGATGCTGAAGCTGAAACTCCAATACTTAGGCCTCCTCATGTGAAGAGTTGACTCATTGGAAAAGACCCTGATGCTGGGAGGGATTGGGGGCAGGAGGAGAAGGGGATGACAGAGTCAGGATGGCATCACTGACTCGATGGACGTGAGTCCGAGTGAACTCTGGGAGTTGGTGATGGACAGGAGGCCTGGCGTGCTGCGATTCATGGGGTCACAAAGAGTCATACACGACTGAGCGACTGAACTGAACTGAACTGAACCACGATAGACTATGTTACTGTCACCAGAATCTGCCTGGGTCATGGGCCAAACGTGGAGCACACAGCACCAGGGTGCAGAGATGGCCAGCGGAACCCAGCACATTCAGCATGGGTGGAGAGGGGAGTCGACGCTGGCCGACGAGGAACAAGTACTCTGTGCATTTTATGGCTGCCCGTCAGTTGGCTGCTGGAAAGAAAATGTCATCCTTCTCTTTTAGTGCTATCCGTTTATTTCAAAGAAAAAAGAAACAGAACAAAAACAACCTTTGGGTTTGGGGGACGGGAGGGTTTTACAATTTTGGAAGAGAAGCAATTGAATTAAGAAGCGGGTCACCTGGCTATGAATTCGCACCCCCAGTGGAAGGGACCCCATAGCAAGGCACACACAGGCCTTGGGGGGCCAGGGCATGGCTCTCTATCACTGATGTTTGATGTCAGCTCTTTCACACGGACATAAATCACTGATAAATCCTGTGAAAATGATATCAACATTAAGAAACATTTGTTATAAAAGCAAAATATTGATACAAACAGTATTTTTCAGAATGCACATTTCATATAGACTTTATTGTATGAAACTAAGTCAAAATTAGAAGCATTGGGTTTTCTTAACTAAGGTTTATTTTAATAAACGTCAAGGCTTTTCTTAACCATAGGCTTAAGGAGGAATCTTTTAAGCTGAAGCAACTCGGGCAAGGAGCACACCTACAACGTATGAAGAGGAAGGCGGTACACAAAACGAACAGGCTGCCTTTGGTCTGGGGACGCTGTGACCCTAACATTTCCAGGAAAGTGAACAGGAGCAGGCTGCTTCGACGTGGTACTGAACGTAGCTGCAATTTTTAACCAAACATGTAATGAACTGTTACAGTGGGGACATGCTGGACTGCACGGGAGCGGTGTCTGAAGCCACTCTTCCATGGCTAGGGCACGGTCCTTTCACAACTGAAATGGGAAAACATTTGTGGGAACAAAAAAGAAAACAACTTAACTGCTCGGCACAATGGGTAGAACACGGGTTAGAGCAACAGAAGAACCAAACGGTAACCAGACTTGCCTCGGTCGGCCCCGCCCCGCTGCAGGCCGCGCTCCTGCGTGCGTGCCCCCGGCGCCGCGTGCACGCGGCCGGCGCAGGGCCATCCCCGGCCCCTCGGACGCGCGCTTTGCTGGCGGGTGCAGGGCACATGGCCTCCTATGCTGGTCTCTCAGCCCCCGGCCTCAGGCTTCGTGGACTTCGCTGCTGTCTCTTTGGCTCTGGATGACCGCGGCGGCCGGGGAGCCCTCCTGGGTGTAGATGACCATGCTCGTCAGCTGTTCGGCTCCACTGGGGACCACGGCCCCAGCCTGGAGGAGCTCCTGGGAGCCGGCCGCCTCAATGACGGTGTGCGAGTACACTGCTGGCTCGTCCTGCACGCCGGGCGGCAGCTCCGTCACGATGTAGTGTGTGGCCCCCTCGGGAAAGCCGCCGCCAGACTCCTGGACCATGGCCTGTACCAGCTCTTCGGTGACGATGATCTGCGAGATCTCGCCGTCCGCTTCGGCCAGGTCCACGTGCGGCCCGCGTGCCTCGGCCTCCTGCATGATGATCTGGGAGCCCTCGCGGGCCAGCATGTGCACTGTGCCCTCTTCGTTGACGATGACCTGAGTGACGCCATCCTTCATCAGCTGGCCAGCCGCGGCCGAGTCGCACACAGCGAACTGCAGCATGCCCTGCACCACCTTCTTGAAGGCCACCTGTGCACGCTCCTGCGACGCAATCACAGCGGCCGGCCGCACCAGCTGGGTCAGCACCTCCACCGGCTCTGTGGCGGCCGCGCCGTCTGGCCCGTCGTGGAACACGTGGATCTCCGGGGCTGCGGGAGTGGCTGCCTCCTGCCCCGGAAGTTGCACCAGCACGTCCCTGGGCCCAGCCCTGCCCTTCTCCTCGGCCGCCGCCGGGCCCTCCGCCCCTCCCAGCTCGGTGACCGCGCACAGCAGGGCGTCCAAGGCGGAGGCTGCGTCGGGCGGGGGGACGCCGGCCTCGGCCAGGCCTAGAATCTCCTGCTTGGTCACCTGCTGAATGACGGCCCCGCTGGGGCTGAGGGGCTCGTCCATGCCATGCCCTTCCATGGAGCCGCCCACGACCACCACCTGCGTGGCTCCGTCGGCCAGCGGCTCCGGCAGGCCCGGGCTGGGAGCCCCGCTGCCCCCTTGCGCCCCGCTCTGCCCCGCGGCGATGACCTGGCCGTCCTCGGTGATGTGCACCACGCGGGCCACCTGGCCGGCCAGGGCCAGTGTCTGCAGCGTGGCCGCAGCCGTCTCCTCCACAGAGGCGTCCAGGGCGAACTCGCCCTCATAGCCCTGGATGATGATGACCTGTTGGACCGGCTCTGGTGGAGCCGCCGGCCTCCTGCTGCTCCGCAGCGGCCTGTCCTTGACCGGAGACTCCTCCGCCAGCGCGGCCGCCGTGAACGGGCTGTCTGTCTCCACGAAGGTGGCTCCCTGGCCCTTCAGGCGGCATTCGTAGGACTTGGACACAATGCCTAGGGGAGACAGGGACCAGTTAGAGCCTAGAAAAGTGACTTTTAGGATTAGAAGTAAGATAGTTCTTCTGGAGAAGCTGGAAAACCTCAACAGAAGCATCCCCATGACCCATGACTCAGATCCCCCAGCTGCCTGCGTGGGGGAGCTGGGGGTGCTCAGGGCCTCGATGGGTGCTCCCAGCAACACAGAGCAGGGCTGTGCTGTGAGGGGGAGATGCCTACACCCCTGGCTGACTGTCCAGATACAATCTCAACAGCCATGGTCCCCTTCCAGTTCCTGCGAAAAGAATATGAGGCATCTCCTCAGTCATGGTCATTTCTAATAAGATGTTCAGTAGCTGGTATTAAGAGCGTTTTCCTTTTAACTCAAAGGAAAATCTTTTTTCCATGTCCCAATATTAGCTTACAGTGTATCTGTTTATTCGACAAGAAGAATGAAAGCTTTGCATACTGAATTTATAAACTTGCCCTTGATAAACACCAGCTGTGAGAGTTTAAGGCCCCGAGCGTGTGGGCCCCTGCTGCATGTCAGGTGCTGAGCCTGGGAGTAGGGTGGCCAGCCTGCTGGGAGCGGTCCACGGCGGCCGGGCACCCAGCACAGACTCAGGGTCTCCGTTGTCCGTCGCTTGGGGGCGGCACACAGGCCGCCTGCGAGCACGGGTCCCACCGTGTCGCTGTGATGTCTGGCCAAGCGCCTGGCACGCAGCCGCCCTTCAAACCATGGAGAGGACCACCACGCTCAGGCTCTGGGGAAGGACACTCAGCAAGAGTTGCAGAGAGACAGCTGCCCAGCCTGCCTGAAGGGACAGGAACACCCAAGCTCTCCCCCGGGTCTGAGTGGGAAGAGCCTGGAGACAAAGCACCCAGGGCAGCAGAGGTGGGGTCTGGGGGTGGTGGCTGGGCCGGCTCTCGGGGATCACAGGCTAGGCTGGGACCAGGCTGTCGGGGCCCCCTCTGCAGGAGGCACTAAGGCACGTGGGCCACAGTCTGTGCAGAGAAGACACCTGTTGAGTGTTTTTAATCAGGAAAGTTAAGCGAGTGCATCTGTTTGAGAACTGTGATGGGGGCCCAGCGTTTATTGCCGTAAATACTGGCCCTGCCTTCCCCATGGTGAGCACCCTGCGATCGTTTCACGAGGAGATCAGCCCGAGGGACCAGGGTGCGTGCCAGAAGCAGGGGTCTGGAAGTGCAGGGCGTGCGGGGCCGGGGAGAGGGCACCTGCGGGCTCCGGGTCTTGGCGCACCTGGCGGTCCCTGTGGACGGCGCCTGTCCCTGCAGTGTGGACACCCACCGCCCGCCCAGGGAAGGCAGGGCAGCCCTGAGCTGCCTTTGGGCTGAGAGCATCAGGCCCACCTTTCAGGCCTCCCTGCCGTTACAGAAAGGGGGCTCTGGCCGCAGAAGCGAGGAGGATGTCGTCAGGCGCGTGGACACCGTTCCCCCCAGGCCACCTGCGACACAGGCGAGGCTTGTTTAATAACTCGACAGGGAAAGCTGAGCGAAACCTATAGTCATTTTCATAAAAAAGAGACTATTTAAACAGAGCTCCTGTTTTCTCCTTCAAGTCCCTAATTCTCTATTAGTTTCTTATTATCGCCTCCTTCCCTCCTAAGTGAGCGTGTGCTGAGTTGCTTCAGTCTTTGTGACTCCACAGCCCCCCAGGCGCCTCTGTCCATGGGATTCTCCAGGCAAGCACACAGAGTGAGTTGCCATTTCTTCCTCCAGGGGATCTTCCCGACCCAGGGATCGAACCCAAGACTCTCATGTCTCCTGAACTGGCAGGTGGGTTCTTTACCACTAGCTCCTCCTGGGAAGCGCTAAGTGAGAGAATGAGCTCTGAATGATTTCTTATCTCAATGGCAACCACATTTAAAATATTTCACTTCACTCTCCCTAATGTAGGTCCTTTTTTAAAGAAGCACACTTTATTCTTACCGAGGGAGAAAAAAGGATTAAGAATTGTTGATTATTGTTGCTAACATCCCTTAAAAATAGGACAACTATTTTGCTTACCGCATTGGTGCCATTCTGTGAGAAAGCGTTTACTTTCAATACAGAATCCACTTTAAGCAAAGACCCAGGGGCAAGGCCTGCCTTTCAGCAGGAACAGCAAGTCAGGCCAGATCCACAGAAGACGTTTAATTATATTCTCCACGAGGACACCTGGGCTCACTGCCCAAGACTGGGAACCACGTATGAACTTTTAAAAATGCAAACTCCCGGCATTCAGTGTGCTGCTGGGAAGGGTCACTGGTTAGGATTTTCAGGAAGTCAGGCCACTGCATCCCTCTAACTCCTGAAGCCAGAGGGAGCCTCCCCATGGCTGGGGTCAGGATCAGAGGGGGCTCCTGTGCCCTGTGCTTTAACCTCATCACATGGGCATGTTCTGAATGTCAATCCTCCTAAACTCACTCCTCAAAGAGGGCAGAGCTGGCCTCAGTGCAGGAGCAGAAGGCCTGCCCGGTGGGTGGGGCGCTCCACAGGTCCTGTGTCCACCCCTCCATGCAGGCCTCAGTCTCAGCTGGTGGGGGTCGCCATCTATGCCCAGTTTTCTCCCAGCTAGGACCCCCCCCCCCGATTATTTAACTTATATGCAAAGTACATCATGTGCAATGCCAGGCTGGATGAAGCACAAGCTGGAATCAAGATTGCTGGGAGAAATCAATAACCTCAGATATGCAGAAGATACCACCCTTATGGCAGAAAGTGAAGAGGAACTAAAGAGTCTCTTGATGAAAGTGAAAGAGGAGAGTGAAAAAGCTGGCTTAAAACTCAACATTCAAAAAACGAAGATCATGGCATCCAGTCCCATCACTTTATGGCAAATAGATGGGGAAACAATGGAAACAGTGACAGACTTTATTTTCTTGGGTTCCAAAATCATTGCAGATGATGACTGCAGCCATGAAAATAAAAGACGCTTGCTCCTTGGAAGAAAAGCTATGACCAACCTAGACAGCATATTAAAAAGCGAAGTCATTACTTTGCCAGCAAAGATCCATCTAGTCAAAGCTATGGTTTTTCCAGTAGTCCAGTATGGATGTGAGAGTTGGACCATAAAGAAAGCTGAACACCACTGAACACCAAAGAATTGATGCTTTTGAACTGTGGTGTTGGAGAAGACTCTTAAGAGTAACTTGGACTGCACGGAGATCAAACCAGTCAATCATAAAGGAAATCAGTCCTAACTATTCATCGGAAGGACTGATGCTGAAGCTCCAATATTTTGGCCACCTGATGTGAAGAACTGACTCATTGGAAAAGACCCTGATGCTGGGAAAGATTGAGGGCAGGAGGAGAAGGAGACGACAGAGGATGAGATGGTTGGATGGCATCACCGACTCACTGGACATGGGTTTGAGCAAGCTCCAGGAGCTGGTGATGGACAGGGAGACCTGGAGTACTGCAGTCACATTACTGAGTGACTGAACTGAACTGAGGTCTCCCTGATCTTTTGTCTCTGGTCCTTGCCAAGCTCTTCCTGTGCTACCCTTTGACCCCTCTCCTTCCCTGTACTTTTCTACTTCGAATGGAACATTTCACATGTCTTCATCACACTCAGAACCTGATCTAGTTGGCTTCTGCCCATTCTTTAATTCCAAGGTCATTTTGTTTATAATTTGGAGGAGAAAAAAAGAAATATGGATACAAAACATAAAGAAATCAGCCTTCCAATCACCCTCCCCCATCCCTAACTGATTGAGAAGAGGACCTACTGCCCTGATGGGACTTCCCTGGTGGCTCAATGGTAAAGAATCTGCCTGCAGTGCAGGAGACCTGGGTTCAATCCTGGGTTGAGAAGATGCCTTGGAGAAGGGAATACCAACCCACTCCAGTATTCTTGCCTGGGAAATCCCATGGACAGAGAAGCCTGGCGGGCTACAGTCTGTGGGGTCACAAAGAGTTGGACACGACTCAGTGACTGAATTGTGCCCTGACATTAACAAAGGAGGAGCTGCTGTAGCTGGAAGACACGAGCACCCCATCCTCGATGCTCCCTGAGGGAGATGCTACATGCTTGAGTCCAGGCAACTCTTTCTTTAGTCTGCAGCAGGATTGAAGTTACAGAATTATCCTCTGAATCCTGGGGAGCACAGATAATGATGCTACTCAGAACTGCTTACTGAATTTATCTGAATCCGGAGGTGGGTTAAGCCACTCCCAGACCATTAAAGTAAACTACGCGGGTAAATACTGCTGTCACCACGGGTGTGACGATGCTCATCAACACCAGCACCTTCACCTCGGCTCCGCGCAAGCCGGCGACTCCATCACAGTTCATAAATGCGGCCGCAGGTCCAGCTTTGATTCAGCAATTTAATAACTTCGAGTGCTGTCAGTACTGCTTTGAAAAATAGCACCTATAAAATGTAACAGCCTCAATCAGATTGGAAAAGATTCACCCACTGAAGATTCTTCCATTTCGTCCATAATGAATTAATGTTGAGCTGTGTAGAAGTTCAAGTGTCATTTAAACTAATGTGAATCTCTACTGTAACTTTACATTCTAACCCAGCTATGAACAAGAATTTACTGGGCACATCAACTTCAATTTTTGAGATCTTTCGAGTAAATATGAACTGTAAAGTTCACCAATGCAAACGGCCCAATGGACACAGTATCTGGAGCACAGCAAGTTTGTGCCAATTTTATCCACAACTGCTTAGTCACTGTTACTGCTTCAAAACTGCACACACATCTTTAACAAAGCATGGATACTCCACATAATATTTGTATGTCACTTGGCATTTATCAAAGACAGCGTCCAGTTTCAGTATGCTGATAGTAGCTAAGCAGTAGGGTCTAAACCAGCCCTTTCTGGATCTGCTTCCAACAGGACAGACAGTAAGAAGATTTGTGTAGAAGGTGCAAACGCAGGTGAGATGGGCCTGTTTATGAGATTCCCAACTCACTGCCCGTTTCCTTTCATGAGGACAGAAGAATTTTACTGCCTTATCATAGCCAAATGCATTGAAAGTTTGCAACTCAGCTGAAATAAAAAGAATCTTTTTTGGGGCGGGGAGTGTGGTGGGGGGCGCTGAGGTGTTGTTTTCAGGGAACTTCTCTTTAATGAGCTCCCTTCTGCAGAAGATCACTGTCGCGCGCACTCCCTCCTGCCTTGTCCCCTTGGAAGGGAGCGTCTCCAGCGCTGAGACCAGGAGCCCTGCCAGGCAGGAGCGGGGTAGGGGGGTGAAGCTGGAGACCCACCCCCGCCCCCTGCAACCATGCCTGCGGCTCTGCTCTGCGTCGCAGAAGCCACAACTAGGGTTTAGCTCCTGGCTGCTCCCTTTCTGTGGCGTGTTAGCCTTTCGTTGCTGTCGTCATTTTTCCTCACAGAATAAATACCTTATGCTTTTGTTAAGCTTACATTTAATTAAAATGTACAGAATTTGTGCAGTAAACTCGAATGAAACAAATAAAACAAGGCCCCCTCTCTTGAAGGCATACGTTGTGAATGAAAAATGTCATTACAGACTAAAAAATTTTGCCGTAAACAGGGCCTACAGAGAGAAGTTTCCCCTGTAATGACATCCATAAAATACTCAAATGGCACTTTTAGTACCATCCTGAATATGGCATTTTCTGTGCTCTACACACAATCTAAATGGTTTGATCATAGAGCATAATACTCCATTGGGTTTATAGAACAATCAATGTTCCATAAAATGATGTATTTATCCAATAGTAGGCTCAGCAGTTACTGGCGTATGACATCGCAGGACAGAGGCTGGGCTCCTCACGGCTCACGCGCGGGCTGTAAAACTTGTCTCACCCACTCCAACAACTTCATCTCATCTGCGTCAAGTAATTTGTTGAAGACTCAGCTTGGCTTAAAAAAAAACTTGTAATAAAAATTCATGGAATTTTCAGGAGAACGAAAGCCGATGACAATAGAAAGGTCACATTGTGTCTCCACTAAAGGGGTCAGAGGTCACCAGCAGTTCTAAAACCGAAAGTAGATTTCATGCATCGTGTAGCAGATAAAGATGGCATTAAAAAGACTTGTGCGGCTGAAATGTCGGCTGCGTCAGGGAAGCCTGTGCTAATATCCAACGTGAGCCACTGTGCCGCCACCAGCCAGCATTTATTTTAAATTTCTCAGCTGCTCCTGCAGTGGTATTCCACAGTGCTAGGTTATGTCTCAGACACTGTGTGTGTTACATTTTATATTTTGGGAGGGCACTAAGCTTTGAAATGCTAGGCTGCCTCACTGTCACAATCAAAGCACCTCGAATACGATGCAATTAAAAAAGCAATGCCTTTCATATGAAAATCTGAGGCACATATGACACTGTGAATCTTAAGCCCCTTACGGTTTTCCTCAACTTCAGTTTTAAGATGTGATTTTAACAAGAATGTTAAGAAATCATAGTTAATGTCTATTAAAATGAAACAATATTAACAGATTATGCTAATAAATTAGAGCCATATTTTAATGTCACAAAAGCTTGTAAGTTTCTCAAGTGAAAGCTGGAAAAATGACAAATTAAAATTCAATGAAATATAACCTTTTAGAAATTTCAAACCAGGGAATAAATTATTCGTATAATGGCAGTCACCAATAGTATAGCCAATCACATCGATATCAGTAACTGCTCTGTAATGGAGTCATTTTCTGGACAATAATAGTTACTGGTATGCTGGTGTTCCTGCACGAAGGCCCCAGCAGCGCCCCCTGCAGCCCGGCTTGAAGAAGTCTAAGAGGCACAGTCAGGGAGCTGCGCCCAGTCCCCTCCACGCAGAAAGCTCCGCAGGCTCGACTCCCTACAGGAAACCCCGACCCGGTCCTGCAGGCAGCCGATCACAAACAGCGTGGCCCATGATCGCAGCAGGCTGTGTACCAAAATGACAATATGGCAATTTCACCATCTTTCTCTGTTTTCTTTTGGCGAGAACAAAGGATGGTCGGTACCTTACATCTCATTATTTTCAAGGGTTAGAAACGCATTTTGGTCAACGTTAATAAAATTCACACACAGGTTAGAAATACTGAGGTTGTTGGAGACACAAAATTGAAATTATCTTCGGATGCTGGCATGCTTGTTAGTGTGACCACCATACCGGTGGGATGTATTTCAGAGCTCAGGCATGTGCTGGTCATTCTGAAACCAGCGTGCCCTGGCCTAAGGATGTGTTTAAATACACGACAACACGATAAATAAGAGGCACCCTGCTAAGTACCTGCTTTATGCCACAAATAAAGGCTGTGTCACAGAGTTACAGTAAAGGTCACTGCTCTGTCCTCAAGTTCATGAAGGCCATCGTTTGATAAGAAGAGATGAGGAAAGTTATTATTCTGTAAAAAATTAACTGTAGTCCACATCTTTTCTGAGAGACTCTTTGACCTAAGTTCAAACACAATTTTATAAGCTACCTGTTTAACTGCAGGGAATATGTACAATAAGGCAGGGCCCAGATTTAAGAAACAAAAGCCTTAGTCCTCTTCCCCTCAGTTATCACTTAGGACTAGTAATGGTAAAGATAATCATATAAGACCCATGAAAGAAATTCTAAGATGCTCAGGAAAAACCATGAATAAGTTTTATCTCCAACTGGAAATACAGGAACAGACAAGTTTCTACCTTTGCGTCTCCATGGGCATTGAAGAGTGACAAAGGATAAAAGACAATATTTTACCTTTAAAATCACAAACCCTAAGAGATGCTGTATTGCGTCAGAACCTTAGGTGCAGATGATCACTGGCTGCATGGAGATCTAACGGGAGTTACGCAGGCAAACCTCCCTCAGGCCGCTTCAGAGCCGGGCGTGGCGGCGGGCATGGTGACTGTTTCCCTGCTGCCAGGGCCGCGAGGCTGTGGATCCCTCAGGATGGGACCCCAGAACTTTGGAGATCTGGCCCATGGGGCAGAAGTGCGTCATCATGATTCACAAGGGGGATGAAATGGGACTAAAGTCAGACAGTGAAGTGCTCTGATCTCAGCCTTTACCTGCCAAGAGCACCCCTAACGCCCATCGGGTTTCCTAGTAGAAAGTGCTCAGACGTTTTGAACAAGCTGGGAGGGAGGGGGCTGCCCAGGGTCGTGCCCTTGGCATCCCACATGCGTTCTGGGGGTCAGGGCGGGCCTGGCTGCTGCGGGGAGCCCGCCTGGGACATGTGTGTGGTTCCCCGGGAGCCCTGGCGTCCAGCCCTCCACCCCGCGCCTCTGACCTCACCCGTGTGTGCTTGTGGTCTGCTGACGAAAGGTAAGCCGCATGCCACACCCTTGCACTTGGAGCTCGGGCCTTGAACAAGCGGGTGGATTTTAGGCTGGCAGCATTTCTGAAGGCCTTCAAAGACTCCAGAGGAACAGCAGCCTTGTCTGCTTACTGCAAGGCCGTCTCCGTTTGACTTAAAGACGTCAACTCAGACTAGCGCTGCCATTCTTTCTGGAGTTACGGCCTCAGAAAATTAGGAAGCCCAACGTCCTTTTCCTGAGTATCCTCGGCCTGTCTTGTAAAACTCCCCGTAGAGATCACGCACTATTAAGAGACAAGGCCTCCTTTTCAGAAGCTGTAACTGTTACGCGCGCTTAGAAGGTAAAATCACGCAAAGAAGTCCAGTCAATGGTGTTCGTGGACCTCCTCTAATGCGGCTGAGTTCACAGGCCAATGGCAGATAAAACTGGCCTCCTGTGTGTTTCTGGCAAACCCAAGGAAAAGATCACGCTAATTGTTGTAGGCATGTTCCAACTGCCTGTGTTTCAAAGTATCTTCCTGTCTTTCCTGAGGAGATGAGAGGAAGTAGATGACTGTCTCCACTGCAGACACTTGTGTATGAAGGTAAAAAGCAAACTACTCCTCAGTCACAGCACAGAGGCACCATTAAAATCGAATTTACAGTAGGCAGAACCTGCAGCTGGGCAAAGCTCACTGTTAGTATTTTAATTATCAGCCAGGCTTTTGGAGGCCTAACATCTGCTCACAGGCGAGCAGTGGCAGCTGCTGGTGTAGACTTAAAACAATGTGAGTTTCTTCTCCATGTAGTCAATTAATCATCCATTCTGGGTACATGGCTGCTACCTTTCCTGTGTGTGAGGGCCCCGAGCATCCACTGAGTGGGTACTGGGTGGAGTCCCCCTGCTCCCGAAGACCGCAGACACCCTGAATCTGGGGACCGAGAACATGGGGACACAGTGCCCGGCTGTGGGCGGTTGGCACCAGGTAAGGTTCACAGTGAGGGCCTGACCACCCAGCTCAGGCACAGGCAGAGCAGGCTCCGACCGGAGGCTGTAAACATACGAGTGAGCAGGGGCCGTAGATCCGCCCTTTCCAGGGTCCACCAGGCTGATTTCGGGGAGCAACGGGTGCTGTCCTGCTCTGAGGCTGGCCCAGCACATGGCCTTCTCTGCAGTGAGCACAGGACAGAGGTGGGGTCAGGGTGGGGAGACTGCTGGTTACCGTGGAAGAGGACAACGTATTTCCTCCTGAACCAGTGAATTCTACTTTCTTTATTTTGAATGTCTTCCTAAATACCCAAGTAAAACTCCTCTGTTAAAATTGCAGGGTATCCCACATGCCCGGGATAATCAAGGCTAAATACTCATTTGAAAGTATCAAACAAAGTCCAAACGTGGAGGCCTGAACCCTTGCTTTTAAATGAACGGAATGAATGAAAATAAACTTACAAATTACAACACTGAAACAGCAGCAGCTGAAGCCTCAGTAGCTCTGAGCGCCAGTAGCGTATGAGACTTGATCACTGAAATGTAAGTCAAGGAGGAAGTGCTGTGTCGGGGATTCTGCAAATCCACCTCAAGTGGACCTCCAGAATGATCTGGAATTTGGATACAGATTCTTATGTAGCACATAAAAATATGTCTAGTACTTTAAAAGCCAATTAAAAAGGGGACCTATTATACCCATATACATGCAATATCATATCCCAAAGGGAAAGAAAACATATCAATTTAATTCTTCAAGAATAATGACTGTGCACAAGCAAAATATGTTATTTGCAAATAAGTGCTTGCAAATAGCAGGCTCTCTTATCTTGTCATTTCAAAACAAAGCAAACATTTTAAACGTAATTATAAAAATGTATGAAAATACCCCCGTTGACTTTTTTAACGGCAGAAAATGTCAAGGATTCCCACATCAGCTCATGAGTGCAGCTCTCAATTTAGAAGTCAAGCTGAGAACTGGATTCCCATGGGAGAACCAGGAAGTAGCTAGTTGATTCTTTCCGGCGCTGTGCTTTGGGCCAACAGAAGGGCTGGGTTTGGTTGGAAACTGCATGCGTGGCTGCCACCAGCATGGAGGCGGGGTCCATGATCACGAGGGGAGGCCTCCCCCAGGCAGGTGTGTTAGGCTGAAAGGAGATCGCAGTTAAGGAGAGAGACCAAGGGGACCCTGATAAGTGCAGAAAAGTCAGAGTCAGAGGACATGACTAGGTGGTCAAGACCGTGAGTCTCAGAAAGCAAGTAAGAAGAAGGTGATCAACCACGTTAAGTGTCAGGAACACCGTTGAGACTAGAAGCAGCTCAATAGGTAACGGATCACCAGGAACACCGTGAAATTTACCCCTCAAACTGAGAGTCACAGGGGTGGTAACTGGACTGAGCACAGGACAGGGTGCAGACCTCACCCCGCTGCAGATAAACCTGGACACGTGTCGTTCTAGTTCCACAACTACCACGAGGACACGACCTCGGAGCACACGAGCACTGAGTCATGAACCCTCACATGTGGCATTAATCGGAACACAACACGGTTAGCGGCTTCGCGAACAGGAAGGAGGAAAGGGACACATTCAAAACTTGGAATGATGCTCACAGGAATATGGAAATTCATATGTTTTCCTTCACCCCTATTTATTATTAAACGCCGTCAAGTATTTTCCTGAACAGAAATGTCCCACTCTTTCTCGGAGTTGCAAGACAATCAGAATGACAGTACTGAATTAATTCCTCATTTGCTGGCTGAAAGGAACTCGGAGCTGCACTGCCAAAGGGCAGAACCGGGAGAAGGACACCACGCGTCTCGGCGTTTGTGCACGTCCGTTTGATTACTGCGCTGTGTTATCCTACTGGCCTAGCAGCTGCTGTCTCCCTTCATCTGCAGAGCGCCAAGGCACCCGTTAGTCACTAAGCCCTGAGAAGTATTACTGAGTATCTGGAATTCTTAACAGAAATTCCAGGAAGTCAGGTGGATAAATCAGACATAAAATGAAGGGAAAAAAACACCTCCTAGGAAAGGTTCCATTAAAGGCACCTTAAGAAGCTGTGCTAACTGGTGCCAGCCCAGGGGCCAAGGTACCCCCACCCCTCAGGAGCCGCTCTGCAGCCTCCTGCGCTGGGCCCCGGTGCTGGACAGTCCAGCCTCACCTGCCTTTCTTCCAGGTGCTTTGAGTAACTTCTGTTGTCTGGGCCTCCTTCTTACTGCTGCTGCTAAGTCATTTCAGTTGTGTCTGACTCTGTGCGACCCCAGAGACAGCAGCCCGCCAGGCTCCCCCGTCCCTGGGATTCTCCAGGCAAGAACATTGGAGTGGGTTGCCATTTCCTTCTCCAATGCATGAAAGTGAAAAGTGAAAGTGAAGTCACTCAGTCGTGTCCAACTCTTAGCGACCTCATGGACTACAGCCTACCAGGCTCCTCCGTCCGTGGGATTTTCCAGGCAAGTGACTTGCATTGTCTGGAACAAACACTGCTGGCTTCCTCTGCTCTTATATCTGACCCTGTCCTGCTCGTGAATTAATGACCATGCATCAACCATGTCCACCAGCTTTCCCTACACAACATAAGCAACCCCCCAAATTGTAACTTAGGCAGCTCACCTCACTGAGCTTAGGTTCTTTCTTAGAAACACTCTTTTATCATTCAATTCTTGGTTTTATCGTCCCACTTCTTGAATTTATTTATACATGTAGATAAATAAATAAATAAGTTCAAAACACAGGATGATAAAAAGGGGCTTCCCTGATAGCTCAGTTGGTAAAGAATCCGCCTGCAATGAAGGAGACCCCAGTTAAATTCCTAGGTTGGGAAGATCCGTTGGAATGGAAGATCCCATTCCAGTATTCTTGGGCTTCCCTTATGGCTCAACTGGTAAAGAATCCACCTGCAGTGTGGGAGACCTGGGTTGGGAAGATCCCCAGGAAAAGGGAATGGCTACCCACTCCAGTATTCTGGCCTGGAGAATTCCATGGACTGTACAGTCCATGGGGTTGCAAAGAGTCGGACACGACTGAGTGACTTTCACTTTCACACATGAAGAATCAGAATCCTAAATATTCTGATATGCTCAAAATTTGCTTGAATTTTGGATATAGCCTTATTAGTAAAGAAGGCTTCACTACTTTTCAATCTACAAAGAAACGGTCATGAACACAACTTATCTGGCCCAAACTTAGCTTGGACATACTGAAGGTCAGAGGGCAAGGGGCATTTGGGAGGAAAAACAGTAAACTCTGATAAGAGACTTTTTGGCTTAAACCCTCACATGTGGAAGAATATGTGGACCTAAAGAGAGAGAACCTGTCTAATTAGGTTTAACTTCAACACCATGAAAACACTAAGGAAGAGAGGCCAACAGTGCCCGGGTTCTCTGCAGGGCCGCCCAGGGGCTGGCCAAGGCAGATCTTGAGTCCTGGCTGGTGGTGGCGGGGTGGGGAGGTCTCTGCTGTGCTGACATCAGGGTGCTGTGGACTGGCTCGACTTTCTAACCACTGGATGATGAGTGGATGCAACAGACGTATCAGAAGGATGAAATGCTCCCTGGGAACGCCCAGATATGAGGCAGAGGGGAGTGAGGCCGTGTGAGCTGAGTGGGCAGAGATCTCCGCAGGGGCTCTGCTTCCATCCGCCTTTCTGAGGCAGATGCTCTCAGCTTCCCCTTGCCAGAGAACCCTGTGATTCTAGGACAAGCTGGTGTTCCTGGGGCCATCTGAGTAGCCTGGCCTCCACCACTGTCCAGTCTACAGAAAATGGCATCACATCATTGGTCTCGCATTGCTGCCTTTAAAAAAATGATGTAGCAGAGTCAGTTCTTTCCTGTTAAGCTATGAATCATAAACATTCTCTTAAATATCTGATGCACCTCCACCTCCACAGTACAGTAGCTGATTGAGTTATTTAGATTTGGAAATTAATGGGCTGATGGTAGCGTTACAGCTCAGATGGATTTACAGTTATCATATTTGGCCCAGTGTTATTTCACATCAGAATTCTGATTGTTTGAATGGAAATTCAGAAATATTAAAAAGAAGCCATGTTAAAACTGGCTGGTTTATCACATGCAAATACTGTGCATTAAGATGGAAAACACCCATTCATGAAGATAATGAAAAATGGACATCAACGCAATACAATAACACATTGACGGATTCTGAGACTTACAGAGCAGTAGGTTTCTTCCTTCTGCTTAAAAGGAAGAAATGTTCTTCCAACCCCACCCCAATTCATATTTGATCTGCAATCCAGCAACAAAGCCCTGTGGTCTGTCAGCACAAAACCTTATAAAAATGGCTCAAGGTTTTCAACATTCGAGTTTCCGTGTTTTAAAAAGAAGAGGGTGTGGGGGTGAGAAGTGTTGCAGCCGAGAACAGACAGTGCGCAGCAGAAAGAGCAGGGTCAACGGAGGCCCCTGGCTCCGGTGCTCATACAGCAGCCACAGGAGCAGCACCGCGGAGAACAAAAGGCGGCGATGATAAAATTGGTGCTCTTGTTTTATAAGGCTGGCACAGATGGGCCTGGCAGGCTTCGTGTTTCATTTTCATGAAACTTCAGCCACATTTCCAGGGCAACATTTCCACTGTTTGCAGGCAAAGGGTCTCCGTGTAGGAGGCCAATGTCTTGCCAATGATTCTGCTCAATGCCCCAACCTAAGCCAGAAAAAGGAATTTAAATGCTCAGTTAGGTTGAGTGTTAATAATCCTATATAACAATGTAAACTCGATGATTCAGTTATTAACATGCATTTTAATTAAAATGAGTCACGTTTAATTCCCAGCTAGACATGAAGTCCTAATGTAAAACTTTCTGCTGAGATGATCATAGCTATGGGCTCTACATGCACACAGACTATTTCCCTAGTGTAGCTGAAAAAAACTGTCACCCCTCGTTCAGACACACATTGCTGATACTGCATTCTTTTACTCTACAATAATGTCCTAGGAGAAAGTCTCTGCTCTAATGGGATCTACACCAGTATATTCAGCCTGAGTGTTGAGTGTAGCAGTAACTAGGTTAAGAACCCAGAAGACTCTGATACACAAATACAATCTTTAGTCTTGGCCCAAAACATTAGATACATGGTGATCTTCAGAAGAAAGTAAGACATTTTAAACACCACCACCACATGTAACAATAAATGATAGTCCCCCCCCCCAATAGTCAAATATCATATGGTTTTAGTCATATCTGGCATATTTATATAATTTATTCACAATAAAATTAATACACAACTACTATATTTACTTGGAGAAGGAAATGGCAGTCGACTCCAGCACTTCTGCCTGGAGAATTCCACTGACAAAGGAGCCCGCAGGCTGCAGTCTATGGGCCGCAGGAGTCGGACAGGACTGAGCAACTAAGCACACGATGTGTTTATTTCACACCACCTGTCTTAAACTTACCAGTGAAAATCTCATTGTCACTAACGACTGACAAGGTTTAGAAAAGCGCCGTATGTATGAGATAGGAACAAGGCTGTTTTAAATTCAGATCCACTTCCTCGTCAAGGGTACTGAGGGTTGTTCCTAACAGTGGGAGAACACAAAAGGAGAAACAACACCAGCAAATGCCAAGCCAAGCAAACCAGTCTGAACAGAGCCCAGAGTAACAGGAGCTGTGAGCAGTACGGAATATTCCAGTGGCTTCTTGAAGTCAAGGCCAGAACTATCAAGGAGTCTAGTTCTGGAGGTCTTGTCCCCTAATATTAATAAAACAAGACAAAACAAAACGGAGCAGAACAAAGCACCGTCCCAGGAAGCTGTACGTAAACAATTCTGTGTACTTGTCCCAATGGCAAGACTTAGTTTTCCCCAAGAGGCCACTATAGATTCCTAAAAACGGATCTAATACCAGCTCCATAAATTAGGAAAACTTTCTGCAAAGGCTCTAGGGACATTAGGAAAGGCAAACTGCTCTCATCAGCTAGGATGTTTTCAATAGTATTTTGTATTTTGGCCACGGGGATCAAAATCTTATGCTATCTATATTTGCATATTTCTCAGTAACTTTTTACAGACACATATAGAAGACACCAAAGATTGAAAGCAACCAAAATAATTCAAAACTGCTCAGCACCTCTTTAATGTCCAAAATAAACCTAGCAGTTTAGCAAATTTAAAAGCTGTCATTGATTATTTAATCAGCTGGCTCCCCTGCAAATACTTCTCTGTACTGATCTCTGTCAAGTACATGTACTTAGGCAGAGGTTGGACTTACTTCAAGATGCAGGGCATTTGCCTTGGCAAGTTAATAATTTTAACCAACAGCTCAGGTAAAGCCAAAGGGGCAGTTTATCAAGTCTAAGCGTAACAGGATGTTACAGCTCCCAGAGGGAATCCCACTTTGGTCACTTTAAGAAGACCCAGTGTTTGCAAGGGAGAGCACTACACTCAGTGCCAGGAACCGAGTTTGAATGGAAGGCCACAGACTGGAACTCGTCTGCACGGAGGTGATGTAGGAGGCAGAGGTTCTCTGTCCAGAAACCACAGCACGGGAATGGGGGTGGAGGGGAGGGAGGGACTGGGCAGGCTGGCTTGGCAAATCTAGATTCAGGGGGCTGGAAAAAAGGACACAAGAACAGTCTCCAAGTATCTGGCAGGTCGCCATGTAGAAGAGGGATAATCACACGTCCCTGTGTAACTTCAGTGCGTGTGTGCATGCTGTGTCCCTCAGTCGTGTACAACTCTGTGTCCCTGTGGACTGCAGCCTGCAGGCTCCTCTGTCCATGTGGGTCTCCAGGCAAGAATACTGGAGTGGGTTGCCATGCCCTCCTCCAGGGGCTCTTCCTGATTCAGGGATCAAACCCGCATCTCCTGTGGCTCCTGCACTGCAGGTGGATTCTTTACTGCTGAGCCACCAAGGAAGCCCTTCAGTGCACTGGTGGTATGTTTTAACCCATCTTGAGAATTTTCTAAAAATTAGAGCAACTCACAGGTGGATACACACTTGAAAAGATGCTCAGCATCATTAATCGCTAGGAAAATACCAATTAAGACCACATGAGATACCACGACACACTCACCAGAATGGCTGACATTAAAAAGACTGATAACACCAAGTGCTGGTGAGGATGTGGAGCAACCTGAACTGTCACACATTGCCGGTGGGAATGCAAAACGGCACAGCCATCAGGGGAAACAGTTTAGCAGTTTCTCACCATGTGACCTCGAAACCCCATTCCTAAGGAAATGAAAACACATGTTCACACAAAGATCTGTGCCCAAATGATTAGAGTAGCTGTGTTCACGATCGCCCACAACTTGGGTTGTTTGGAAACAACCAAACGTCCGTAAATGGGAGAATGGACAAGTGTACTGTGCTATGTCCGAACAATGGAGTAACGCTCAGTAGGAAAAGAAAACGGCTGCCAAGTGCGACAACAGGACTGAATCCCAAAAAAGTTATCCTAAATGCAAACGAGGCTACCCACTGCACAATCTCATTCATGTGACCCTTGGAAGAGACAATACTACAGGCACTGCCAAGAACCACGTGGTCGGTGAAGACAGTTACCATGAAGGGACCCCAGGAGACGTTGCGGGTGCTGGAGATGGTCTGTAACCTGACTTTGGGAATGGTTACACAAGTGCACACATTGGTCAAAACTCATCCAGATGCAAACCTGAAAAGGATTAAGTCTACTTGTAAACTGAACCTCAGCTTGTTTCTTTTTTAAAGTCGAGGCTTTACATAGAAACAGTTGAGGGCCTTGTCACAAAAGGTCCTTGAACAGCAGCTGGATGGTTTCCCATCACAGGTGCTCCTGGTCATGTGCCTGCCTTCGGTGGCCAATTAGGCCATCCTGCATCTAAGGGATCCCAGGAGTCGACGGTCACACAACACCATGATTTCCTTTTCCTCGTCTCCAGTTGATTAGAGCAACTCAAAGACTTACTTTAGCCCCTGAAAAGAAATCGGCTCTGTCCCGTGTCATATTTATTTTCTAGAGAACCAAACCCTGTGGCCCATGTGATCTTTGAAAGCCTAACAATTACAAAGCTCATTAGGCTGAACGATCACTCACTTTTATGTTTTACCTCTTTGCTGATACAGAAACGGGCAAGGCTAATTCAAAGGGCAGTGAATATTCACAGATGCCAAACAGGTATAGATTAGATACCTAAAACGAGGAGATGCAGATCACCTAACGCTGGAGATGGGCTTGTACCAGGCGGGCTCGGGTTCTGTCTATGGGAGACCCCGGGAGGTCTTCCCTGCTATTTGTATTGACACGTGTGAATGGATGCTATACTCCATTCAATTAAGGGAAAGCCGTATCTTCACTGAATGTGGCTGTATATCAAAATGGGGGTGTGACTGTCTACCAGATGCCTGTAATTGTGGTCAGTTAACACTGCTTTTTATTTCCTGTTTACCCTTTAGTTACATGGATGCTGAGTACTGGCTTTCTGCTCTGTGTTGTCGTTGTTGCTCTGTCTGTCTGTCTGTCTGTGGTGTGCTCCGATGGACAGCCTGTGTGAGAGACCCACGGTGCTCCGTCTCCAGCCCTGAGTGATCTCAGGGCTACAGTGGCAGTGTGAGGGGAACGTCAGGTTACTGCCAGTTCAGATGAACTTGTGTGTGGAGAACGCATCAAAGTGAGCATGTGCGCTCTGCTGTTACTAAAGAAAGTGGGGGGGGGGGGGTATCCCACAGCCGTTCCATTGGTCTTTGGGGTCTTCTCTTTTATGACAATAATGCTGATGTCCACTTAAAAACACAATGAGGCTTTTACCTGTCAAAAATGCCGTCTTCTCCTTAATGATGTGACTTCAGGCAGACTTGAAGACTAAGGGAGCTCCAGAGTAAAATCGAAGCTTGGTTCTAACTAGCTGTGTGTGCTGAGAGAGCTTATTCAACCTTTCTAAGCTTCCGTTTCTGTCTTTAGAATGGGGAACGGGAGTGTATTTTAAGTGTGCAAAGCACCAGGTAGCACGTGCTTCGCCTGCAGTGCTTCATTCATGGCAGACACCCTTGCTCCGGAGTCCCTCCAGGACCGCTGACTTGGGAAGTCATTATCGCCTCTGAAAACCCCCACACCATGGGTCTGACCCATTCACGACAGTGCTGGGCAGCACCCACATGGAGCCACGCTGCACCACAGGCGCTCTGCGGTGGCAGCTTTCAAACCTGCTTTTCCCAAGTCAGGATGGTGAAGAGAAGGCCGTGTACTAGGAATAGTGTACAAAAAGATACTGAACTTACAGTTAATTGCTGCTGCTGCTGCTGCTGCTGCTAAGTCGCTTCAATCGTGTCCAACTCTGTGCGACCCCATAGACGGCAGCCCACTAGGCTCCTCTGTCCCTGGGATTCTCCAGGCAAGAATACTGGAGTGGGTTGCCATTTCCTTCTCCAATGCATGAAAGTGAAAATTGAAAGTGAAGTCGCTCAGTCGTGCCCGACTCTTAGCGACCCCATGGACTGTAGCCTACCAGGCTTCTCAGTCCATGGGATTTTCCAGGCAAGAGTGCTGGAGTGGGGTGCCATTGGCTTCTCTGCAGTTAACTGCAGTAGCATCAATATAGGTAGTTTTAGGGCATGTATGTTTTGGGAGAAGAGTTATGCAGCAGAACTTTGTGTTCTGATTGGCACAGAGGGTCTATTTGCAGATTATTAAATGCACGTACTCAGCCACAAGTTTGGAGAAGGAAATGGCCACCCACACGACGGATGGGGAGCCTGGCATGCTACAGTCCATGGGGTCACAGAGCTGGCCATGAGAGTGACTGAGCACAGTCACAAGTTAGTAATGAGCTCACGATACTGAATGGCTTATGCTGAGGTTGAAACTGAGCACAGGCAACTCCCGAGCCCTGAAACTAAGAGAATGTGTGGGGATGCACTGTTCACTCAGACAGCTGGCAAGGTGGGGGGAACACCAGGATGGAAGACACACGAAGATGTAAACCCAGTGGGCGAGATGTTAAGGAGGGGAGTCTTTCACCCCATTTTGAGTAAAGATAGCACTCATAATCTTTTTTTGCTTAATGTACTAAACATGGGGAGTCAATTCATAAGCATTTAGTTTAAGTAAGGTTAAAAAAAACAAAAAACTGTTCTCCACCAATCGATAGCCGACATCCAGGATCCAGCACCCACTCCCGCTCCAGCCTGACTTCAGGCTCTGAGGAACACGGTGCAGCGCCTGGGCCTCCCTCTGGTTGGTAAGGGCACCTCCCCCGCTCAAGGAGCACAGCTACTTCACCCCAGTTCATGTGAGCCTGAGGGATGAGACGCAGAATGGAACTTGGGGAGCAAAGGTCACTGCCTGAAAAGTGTGGAAAGGGGGCCACTGCTTACAGGAAGTTAAAGGCCAAACCTGCCCACTGAAACACCCATAAGAGGAGGCCAACTGGGTGGCTGTGAACACCCAGAACCAAATTTAACTGTACACAATGCATTCACTGTGGCTTGCAACAACAGATTCGGTTTATGAGAAAATGGAGATTTAACCCAAAAAATTTCCCTGGGGAAATGTAGGAAATGGAGCCTTTTCTTTATGCCTATGAGTTTGAAACTGTAGCCTGCATCAAGTCAAATTATCATCAACTGCCTGAAATCAATTGTCAAGAAAGACTCTTACCATAATGGATTTTAAAAAAGAAAGGAAAAAGGGTGAAACCGTGGCACCTCTGTTTGGAAAATGGTTAAAAAGATAATGTGCAAAACTCAAAACTTTCAAGTATTCATAAGATTAAAAAAAAAAAACCTTTAAAACAAATGATTTGACAGCTGCAAATGCAGGATAACACCTAGATGAATTATAGAAACAGTGTGGATAATTACTTTTTTCAAACGTTGGGGCTCTGTGGACCAAGGTCCTGTCTGACTTTCCCTGCAGCACAGTTAATGTGCAGTAATACAAATCCTGCTGTCACATCACCCTAAGTTCTTTATCATCCGCACATCACTAAGAATGACGAGAGGCGTCCCGTGATTCCAGCAGTCTTCCTTTGAAGGATCCACATGTTAATTACTGCACTAATTATGGTTTTTGAATAACTAACTGAAGTAAGCAGCCTATGGGAGGTGCGTGCATAAACCTAAGACTGAGAAAATACTAGTTACGGGATCATCAGTGTAAACTGACACATCGAACAGGTTTAAAAGAAGTGGAGGCCGTAGATTTTAAAAGACAAGCATCTTCAATAATTAGGGCTCGGTAAGGCAAAAAGAAATGTTATTTCTTAATGGCAAGTGCATTTAAACTGTTATCTAAAGATCTGAAGGTAAGCCTGCTTAATTCACTGCTTCTTCTTTTGTTATTAGGAAAACATAATTGTTCCAAATAATTAGCACTAGAGTACATCACAAGCTGACAACAAAATTATAGAAATCTTCATATTCAGATCCCTCTAGCTGGCTATTAGGAACAGTTTCTGATCATAACCCATTAGTTGAAGTGCTCTGCGTTCTTGATTGCCACCAAATAACCTGAGATATCTGCCTAAGTTAACAGCCTCTATTTATTCAGAATTTTCTTGACAGTAAAAATTGCTAAGGATTTTTACAGCTGCCACACAAAAGAACAGTATTCGATGTGTGCACTTGGAGGATGAGGTGATACGCTAACTGAAAAATGGATTTTAAATACACTTTTAACTCCTAAGTACCTAAGTGAAAACCTGAAAAGACACTTCTCAGTTTTTAAACAGCTGTGACCATCTGTTTCTTAGAAACTGTCATGGCCCCATTTCATGTCTTGTGATGTTCATGTTAATTTTTTTATTTTTTTTTCTTGCACAGTACTTTTTCCTTTCACACAATACCCCTTTAATTCTTGAGTTCTCCGTAACACAAGTGATAGAGATAACGTTTCCATTTTTTATTACCAAAAAAAAAAAAAAAAAATTCCCCATTTTTGAACGATGTTGGATGTACACTGTGGCTTGTTACTAATAATTTTAATTATTAAAATTATTAAACAGCTAACTAGCAGTTCTGTGAGGCGGAGGAAAGAAATCAAGAGGTGCAATGCAGTTCTGAAGACAGTGAGCCAGATTACCCGGTTCCCAGAGATCGCGGAACTAACCCGCGGTGAAGGCTTTCCCCTGCTGGTTCCTCAGCCTGCGGCCAGGGAGCCTCTTGATGATGGAACGTGTAGCCAGGGAAAGTGTGCTGGAATAACCGAGTCACTGTGTAACCGGCAATGCCATTTGAAGTTAGTTTGGAAATTTCTCTGTGCTAACAGTTTAGCTGATAAACCCACAAAGCTTTATGTTTTATCCCACAAGGGATAACTTTGATTACTCTGGTAATTAATGATGTTGGAGAGTAATATGGATTTTCTGTTAAGATTGGAGTTTGAAGTTAATTAGTCTTCACGTTATGATTTGCTGATTAATTATGGATATTTAGTTATAAAGAGAGATGTTAATTATTAATCTCAAAAAAATCATCTAGTGTAATTAACTAAAACTTTGACACCAGTTAAAATTCCCAGTGAGTATAAACTTCTAAGATTATCAATTACCCGGGCAGAGCCTGAGTACGTGCCCTGCGGAGGAACACAGTCTCTGCGCCCGGGACCTGGCTGGACCCACACCTGCGGGCTGGATCCACACCTGTGTGCTGGGCCTGCACGTTCAGGGAAGGCGTTTGCCAGGTCCCAGCGCAGTGCTGAACTGTGGGTTCCAGTGTACACTGCAGCCTTCTGGGCAGAGTCTCACGGTGTGAAAGACCTTGTTTCAGAACAACCTGCCACAGCAGAACCTCAGCCTGGGCACCACGTCGACACAGGGTCGGTCAGATGACGCCTTCGCCTCGCAGCGGCGGCGCGCCCTTGAGAGGCACAGGCGCCGTCAGCTCTGTGAAACCCTGAAATGAACCTCACCGCCACGGCAGATTATTTTCGGCAGCAGCAGCAGTTTCTGCAACTATCAAGACAGTCCTGCAGCACAAGCACTAATTAGTGTTCTAATTCACATAACTTGAAATCACCTTTGTGGCTAAAAAAAAAAAAAATTTATTTTTTCCCTCTCTTCATCTTTTCCCCCTAATCTGTCAGCAACACAATCTCTATTACCAAAAAGGGGAGGGGGACATGATTAAGGAAAAGGGTTAAACCAAAAAGCATCATGGGCACATCACTGTCCTGGAATTTCCCCTGAAACACATTCTCTGAACAGGGATCTGTTTACATTATCTCTAGATCATCTTGACAATATTTATTCTCTATTTACCTAAATGAGGCAATATGATGATATTTATTGCTCAGAATGGCTAAATATAGACTTTTCTTGAGCACTCAGTACCATAGTGGGAGGTTTTGCTCTAATCTACATCTTTAAACTGACAAGCTGGAGAATTCCTAATGAATGCCTCCTTTCATCTGGATGTCTGTGTGTATTTGACAGTATAAATATTTAGCAATATCGGAGTCAGCTTGTGATTTTACCCAGATGGACTGATTGATGCCTTGGCTCGACGCTGCCAAAGACAATCCATGTAGTTATATAAGCAATTTCCCTCTTAACTTCCTAAGAAGCAATTAGGTGACCAAAGGCAGCAACCCAGAAATAGTAGGAATACTTCTGGTATCGGCTGACAAGTCTGAGGGATAAATAAAATATGGTACTTAAATTATTACCACTTTACTTTCATGAATCACGGGATTAAAGCTTTCACTTCTAAAGTACATATAAATTGCAGGGTTTCTTATGTCTGTAATTTGCAAGAATCTAAGTTAAAATACCAGCTAATCAGTCAACTCACATTCACCTTGGGAAAAGTACCACCCTTCCTTGTCATTTTTGTAAATTGCATGCCTAAGCACCAATGTTATTTTGAGAAGAAAAGGCGCTTGTTGTCAATAACATATATTGCAGTCTAGTTAAAACAACATTTGTTAAGATTTAATCGCAAATGTAATCCTCCTTTAAAGTTTAGACAGAATGCTCAGAGAAATTCAAGGGACAGACAATAAATCATTTCCCTCATCCTGGGTGTGAACAAGGATTCAGGTATGTCGTTTCAACAACAAATGGGATAAATTCTCTCCTGTGAAACAATAAACGCTCCTCACTCAGAAAGGAACTGCTAGGTGACACTACCCCTCGCATATCACAGACTTTTTTTTTCTTTTTCTATTATCATTGCTTTCATCTATGTAAATCACAGTGGAAATGAAATCTGAGAATTGCAGTATTTTTCCATCCCCACTGTAACCCAGTTGCAAAGGCTGACACGCTCTTGCTGAAACTTAGAATGGGTTTGTGGAGCTCCCATCACCTCCTCTGTGCTGGGCGTGCTTGGTTTAGCCTCAGTTCTACATGGTGCAGACGCCTGTAATGATTATGTCAGTTGCTTCCACGAAAGCTGCTGCTCTGGGAGAGAAGAGGGACACGTTATTTTTGGCACCAGCAAAAGTCAGGTATTTCTGCAATGCTGTTGCTTCTCCTACCCTTACCCCTTCCTACCACCTCTGGTTTCTTTGTTTCCTATTAACTCGTCCCAATCTTTGTATAACCCATGCAATAACCTGGGAGAAAGGGCAGGCAAGACATTATTCTTCTTGACACTAATGCCTATGGATCCTATTCTGGTGTGATACCTCCCCTATCACTAGATATCTCACTAACAGCATCCTCAAGTCAAGAGCTGGCATCTGTAATGTATTCCAGAGGCGAGCGGGATGCGATGCCCACTGGTAATCAGATACATGCACGATCTCCCCGGGACAGGTTGTCTGGCTACAATGTACAGTAGACTTAAGTGCAGGACGTATCAGTCATGTTCTTCTTGTGCATGGCAGTTCCTTATTTCTAAAAAAAATTATTCCGTGCCTGTTGGCTGCCAGATGAAAATAAATGTCTACGGTATTCTACTGATTGGGTGTGATTAGTAATAAATTGGTCATTGATCAGATATAGCAGGCTGGGCTCTAAGGTGCAACCTATTGGTATCTATCCCATTTGCCACACCGCACTTTAGTCCGTATGGCTAAACCACTGTCAGCGCTGTTTCCTTCTTTGAGGGCCAGAAGTAATATAGTAACGGAGAAGGCAATGGCACCCCACTCCAGTACTCTTGCCTGGAAAATCCCATGGATGGAGGAGCCTGGTAGGCTGCAGTCCATGGGGTCGCTAGGAGTCAGACACGACTGAGCGACTTCCCTTTCACTTTTCACTTTCCTGCACTGGAGAAGGAAATAGCAACCCACTCCAGTGTTCTTGCCTGGAGAATCCCAGGGACGGGGGAGCCTGGTGGGCTGCCGTCTCTGGGGTCGCACAGAGTCGGACACGACTGAAGTGACTTAGCAGCAGCAGTAATATAGTAAAGTGATGGCAGAATGCAGGGTGCCACTTGATACGGCAGATGCCTTCCACAATATCTACCGTACCTCTTGCATCATTGTTGAAAGAACCTCTGTATTCAAAGATGCCTCTGGTATTCACTTCGACTGGGTAACAACAATAGGGCACCAGAAAGAAAGTTTTGATTGAACAGTACAGGCTTTTTTGCCTGAACAAATTTGTTACTGAGATGGGGGGCTGGGGGGCAGGTGCAAAACTCATCAGCACCAATCAGCCCGAATGGTGCGACCACTGCTTCATTTCATGACACCACGCTCTAAATTACATCAAAGTGGCCACGACTAATTCCTGTGCTGCTAGACCAGATGACAAATGAAATGTCCAAGCAGCTACAAGTGAAAAGCTTCCATCTTTCTTCCACGGCTGCATATCACTTACTTTAATGATGTATAATAGCCCGCAACTACACTTAACCTGTGCATTAAATGGCAGCGAAACTGTTTACCTAGAGTTATGAAGTAGAAAACAGCAAATCACAGGGAATCTAAAGTGTGTACATTAACCTCCCACACGTCAACATAATTTTCCCCTAGAGATGACATATAGCTGAGTCTCTAAATTGTTTTTCCTTCTACACAACAGCATTATGATCCGAGGGTCTAGGTGCCAAAGTATGTGTGATAAAGTGATGACAAAATGTACCTAATTAATAAATCTGGAAGTATTTAGGACCAAATGAATTTTGGTTTTGTTGTTAAGTGAAACTGTGTCTATAAAAAATAACTAATACATTCTACTGACGAGGCTAATTTTTAAAAATCCATAAAAATCCAAGATAGCAAAAACAAAGGAAACTGCTTGCCCAGCTTTAACACAAATCAGAGATCAAGGACATGGAGTCCATCTTTCAGTGGATTCTGAGCAGGAGCACTGAGAATACATGGAACGATCAGTCGACTTCTGAACAGACCAGCAAACGTCTCCACCCAGAACCAGAGCACACGGACCCACGTTGGTGACATAGCTTGGTCTCAAGACATGAATTTAAAATCATTTCTAAGGAAGTACAGCTAAACTCTGATTATCAGGATTATGGAAAATATGACTCGAATGGTCATTACAGCTCTTGCCATCTTATCACATTAGATAAATATGAAGAAGGCATGAGAATAATATGGCTTCACTATCAATATTAATCATCAAGTTTGATGTGATTATCTCTGAGGGGATCAGGGGGAGGAGAAGGGAAGTGGGCACAGTTGCTCACCACTCTGTTTCTTTTAGGGGTGATGTATCCCACGGGAAGCCAGGGACAGAAAAACTAAAGACAGAATATTCTCTTTCTGAAGCAAGTTTGGAGAATCTGATTAGGTCTCCTGCTGCAGTGCTAGGTATTCCATTTTTGCCAAAGGGCCAGCTATTATGATTAACGTCATTTGTCTGAATCATTACTCTCCACCTTGGTTCAGCAAACACTATGAAGATGGCATGGTAATAAATGACCGCCGGATTCCTTCCTGCTTTGGCCTCTTTTTATCTGCCACCTCTCCACCGTCAGCTCCATCTTTCTGAACCTCTCTGAATCCCCAAAAGGGACGGGGTGTCTATTTGTTTTCCACTAGGTTACCACTCTATTGTTGTTTGCACTAAAGGGTACAAATTCAATTCATTCTTGTGACATAAAAGCACTGATACAGTAAATTTTTTGCCCAAGAGAAAACAAAAACAAAGTTGCTGAATATCGAATAAGATCCGAGGCCCCAGCATGTATGTGAGGAGGCTTTCTGAGTGGTCTCAGTTATCTACCAGCATTGTCCTCCCGGGCGCAGAGTCTCAGGAGGATGCCCTGCATGTAAACACACGTGAAGCTTCCCGGTTAGTGCTGGGGTCAACCTGAGACTGCGTAAACCCCAGGCTGGGACACCCACACCTGTTTCAATGGTGAGAGAAGACGAGAGAAGGGCGGAAGGCTGCAGTTAGTATGCGATCAGATTTCAACTTCTGAACAAAACAAAAGCGTGGTTCTGTGGAGAACCATGCAGTCCACAGTTAGCAGGGGAAAACGTGTACAGTTAGAAGAAAGGAGCTGAGAGCAACCATCAGAGGCAGTCCTCTGTCCCTCAGATTCGGTACCATCAATTTCCTTATTGCCAATTCTGGGAACGAGCAGGTGGTCTAAATAAGTCAACAAAGCTGCACACGACCCCCGACTACACACACATGACGTGTGCTGTGTGTCAAAAGCCCTGGTTTGACAAGACAGCCCCAGAAAGTGGCGTGGATGGGAAGCTGACCTGCTGGTCTGGCCTGACTTTCAAGCCGGGGCATTAGTGTGGTTCTGACCTCCTTTCTGGCTTCAATGTCCAATAGAAACTTCCACGTCCTAAAATATGTAAACACTCCATGTTTGGGGGAATTTAAATTATGTAAATATCATTACATTGCTTGCTTACCACTGACTTTTCTTTGCCAAGGGTAACACGTTTCACTAGATAGGCTGCTAGAAAGTGCCAAATGCTGTAAACCCTAAAGAATATTGCCAAGTACCAACCATCTCACTCTGGGTCCAAGTCTTAAAAAACACTTAATACAAAATCAATCTGAAATCCTGTAATTGCCCACCATTCCTGGCATGTCACCTTGTGTACAACTTCAGTCATTATGAAAACATTCTAGATTCCTGCCAGAAGTTAAGAAGTTATCACTGAAAATCACTGGCTAATCCAGCCTGGGCTAAGATGGATTTTTAATGAAAGTTTAATGAATGATAAATACTCGTTTCTTGATAAATGTTTAATTATGCCAATAATTACCAACTGCTGAAAACCACTGTTGTGTTAATAATGGCATTTTAGTACACAAGCAGTTTCATAAGTCATGGTGTTGTTAAAGATCACAACTCCATCTGTCTGATGCAAACTAGCAAAACAAAAGTCTCATTAATATTTTGATCAATTTTTTCCACATTCTAAAGACTGTCAATGTCCTTAAAAATTTTTTTTTTGATCTATTTTCTATTTTATGGGAAACAGGTAAGGAAAAGTATGGAACCATTGTAAGATTAGTTTATGCAAAAATTAAAGAATAGAAAATATTTTAGAATCCATTGATTTTATTAACTCTGCATGATTAAATATAATGATTGTTTTCATATTGCTTAAAGCTATTTTTAAAAATAATGACCACTACCTTATTTAATAGCATGGAAAGCTGAACTTCCTTTATTAATTGGTCCTAGCTGGCCCTTAACAGGTGATATATGAGACTTACAATCTGTGTTGTTAGGACACGGGCTGGGCCTCTCAGCAGAATGAACTGTTATTTGTATGAAGGAATGACAGCTTTCAGGGCAGCAAACCCCTGGCTCTAGAAGGTTAAGCTGACCTTGAATTAATGAGTGTTTATTAACGATGGCAAATTGCTAAAGAGAAGACGAGTCCCTGTGGCTTCGTGAGTGGGAGAGCGCCCCTCCTGGGGCGCACACGGAAGGACAGCATGGCGGAGCCGGCGGGCTCAGGTCTGCCGGGCTCACAGGCCGTCTCCTGACAGGGTCCAGCCCAGCTCCCCACCCGCGGAAGGCAGGCCCGGGGGTCCTCCGCACAGATTCTCCTCTGGAGCTGCGACCCCCGCGAGAACTCCTGGCTTGCACTCACTGCACTGCTCACCTGGCATCGGGCTCATGCCCAGGCCAGAAGGACACATACGTGAAGGTGTACGGACTCAAATCTGTTTCTAAAGCATTTCCTCTCAATATCTCATCCGGCTACAGAAGTTAGGGAGATGTGGCATATATTCTAAATGCCAGGCTAACAATTCATATTTTTAATAATTCACACTTTGAAAGCAACCTGAGTTACGCAGATAATTCCCAATTACATTTCCAACAGAATCTGTGAAAGTTTTAATTTAATCCATAGTGTGATTTGTGGAGATATAATCTCAATCCTTTAGATAATAATGTATGATAATAATGTATAATACTTTCCTACCGACAGAAGTGAAGTCTGATGTACCGCTCGGACTGCTGTTGCTGGCAGCTATTAAATCCAAAGGAGCTCACAGTTAAAACCATTACGTTTCCAACTCAGATATTCACAATTCAGGTACACTGATGAACTTGGCATACTCATGTTCAGATGGCTTTTTCATCTGTGACCACGCCCCCCAAAGATCACATCACTTTCAGGCTTAACTCCTCCCTCAGAAATGGTTGCTGTGTATAACTCTTCATCTGACACACATTTTTATAAAGACTTTCAACATTTCACTGTTGCCATTTTTTTACATTGACATTATGTACTTTTTAAGCGTCTCCTCATGACTTGCGCACTACACAGGCTCTTCCTGTTTCTGAAGCAGGCATTGTGGCAAGAATTCATCCTTAATTGTTCATATTTTGTGTACTTTGAATTTGAAGCTATTTTTCGTTAGGACAACTGAAGCTCTGTGACATTTTAAAGTATCTGACAACGGTTCACAGAAAAATGTAACAAATCACAGACTGTGTGTGCATGCTCAGCTGTGTCTGACTCTCTGTGACCCCATGGACTGTAGCCTCCAGGCTCCTCTGTCCATGGGATTTTCCAGGCAAGGATACTGGAGTGGGTTGCCATGCCCTCCTCCAGGGGATCTTCTCGACCCAGGGATTGAACCCCAGTCTCTTGAGTCTCCTGTACTGGCAGGCAGAATCTTTACCACCAGCGCCATCTGAACTTTCCAGAAATGGGCAAAAAACCACATGCTGAAACAGGAAAACATAGGCACAGAACAGAGAGATGCTGAAAATATGAAGGATGGACACACACACGTTCACACACCCCCCCACTACACACGCAGATGCACCGCATGTACGAGCACACACAATATCTGAATTAAGGTGGCAGGCGTGTTCCGACCCCCGTCCTCAGGACAGTGTGAAATGTGAGCGGTGAGAAGGAACACCTGACAAATGGTGAAAAGCGCCGTGCACCCTCCTCGTGCAGCAAGAGCAGACCCAAGATTGTAATAACGTGGGTACTGACATCTGCTGCCCGCCACAACCGAATGGACACGTCACTGCTTTGGGCTGGCTTAAAAAGAAGTTAGCTAGGCAGTCCAAAATATTAACGATACACTGTGTCTGAGGGACGTTATTATGTCTCAGGTATAATAATAAACAAAAGCAATAAGTAAATAGATAATAAAAGGTATCTCCTCTGTCTCCATGGTTACAACCTTGGGCCACATTGTCCGATAAACTGCATTCCTAATTGTATGCCTGCTCCCTCCAGCCACCCTACACAAAGGACCAAAGACGAATTCTTGAACTGAAATTTGCCCCTGGGATTCCTGTGAGGAGCACGCAGAGCTTTTTTCCCTGGTGCACGAGGCTTCCTCACCAGCAACTCGCCTCATCCTTGGCACACGCAGACCCCAGCGCCCTGAGGGGGCTGCACAGCTCAGCTCGCTCCCTTCGAAGGCCAGGGGTGCCCTCACCTCCCTGAGCAGTCTGCTCCTTCTCATCCCGTGGAGGCACACAACCCTACTCAGGCAGCTGTTACTCTGCGTGGGCTGCCATGCCCACCTCCAGGGCATCTTCCCCACCCAGGGATCGAACCCAGGTCTCCCACATTGCAGGCGGATTCTTTACCTTCTGAGCCACCAGAGAAACTCCCAAATTAGTGTGTGTGTTAGTCACTCAGTCATGTCTGACTGTTTGTGACCCCATGAACAACATAGCCTACAGGACTCCTCTGTCCGTGGGATTCTCCAGGCGAGGATCCTGGAGTAGGTAACCATTCCCTTCTCCAAGTGAAAGCATGAGAGTGTTAGTCACACAGTGGTGTCCAACTCTTTGCAACCCCATGGACTGTAGCCTGCCAGGCTCCTCTGTCCGTGGGATTCTCCAGGCGAGGACCCTGGAGTGGGTAGTTCTTCTCTCTCCTCCAGGGGATCTTCCCGACCCAGGGATCGAACCCAGGTCTCCCACACCGCCAGTGGGTTCTTTACTGTGTGAGCCACCGGGGAAGCCCAAGAAAAGTGGAGCAGGTAGCCTATCCCTTCTCCAGGGGATCTTAGGTAAAACATTTTTGACATCTGTCACATGTTACAACATATTAAAATGTGCCTTCGTTGTCTCTTTACTGAACAGAATGTTGTCGCGTTTTCTGTTTGGGCGACAGAGCTGCTCATCTCCCCATGCGGCCCGTCTGGCTTGGCCCAAGCTGCTAGTGAGGCAGCACTAAGGCAGAGCCATGCTCTCTGTAGCGGCTGTTAATGCACTAATGCTGTGTCACTCACAACAGGCTGAGAACCTCAGCCGTCTCACCTACCACACAGGACAATCACCCTGCACTGAGCAGCACGATAAAAAAAGGGAAGCACTTTGAAGCGCGCCCAGTTTTCGCGAAGATCTCATTTAGGACACCAAAGGGGAACAGTGTCCTTGGCAGCATAATGAGTAATCACTGCGTTCAAAAGATGGAAAAGTTACCGGAGAAATATCGAGGAGTCTGTATCACCACAGCACTTCCAGTAATTATCACAAACCATGTTTGAGAGCAGGAGAAGCCATTTTAAAATCCCCACCCACCCCGGCCCCAAAGAAAATCTCCAAAGGAGCTGTTTCAGGAAACCAAGCTCAAAGGCCTTCCCAGAGCGCCTCTGGAGGGATGGGAGGGGCAAGGGTGGGCAAGGCGGGCCGACCAGCGGTCAGGGCTGCAGAGGACCTGCATGGGGCCGCCACAGGCTGCCCCTCGCGGCCCATACAGAGCACGCCACGCGGGCCGCCCCATTTATAACCCTGCGCTGATATTCAAATTTTCTGTCTTAAGCTAAAGAAAGATTGAATACCCTGCTGTTGTGTGGCCAAGATTGAAGAGGTGTCTCACTGACATTGTTCAAAGTTTATGAAAATATATGAATGCTCAAATGTCATTGGCTTTGCGCCTCCAACAGACTGTGGTTTTATGAGAAATCAGTCTTTTAATCAAAATGATTGAATACCTTAAGGTCGAATCCAAAGATATCAGTTAATATCTAGAGACGTGCTATTTCTGCAAATTTTGCCAAGCTGTACATATTGTGGTGCATTTTAAAGTGTTAATTTGTGCATTCCATATTGAAAATTGATCTTGAGTTTTAGCTTTTTGTCAAGCAAAAACATATGGTTACAAGCTTTATGCGTTTTACGTGACGGCTGTTGAAGCTGTCACATGTGCAAACTTGATAACCGATGTGACACATACGCAAATAATTTGCTTGTTTAGTAACAATTCAAAGATTCATTATTCATGCAAACACACATTTTTAAAAATGATCAGATGGAAATAGTCTCCGTTTTGTACAACCTAGTCTGGTTGGTGTGCAAACCCAGATAAAATAAAGCTGGGAAATAAGTGGTATTAAACAAATCCAAGAATATGGGTATTTTCAGATAATTATTGAACCAGATGGTGTTTTTTGTTAATTCTGCCATCAGTCTGAGAACTTGATGCCTTACATCTGCACTTGGTAAAATAAATTTTACCACTGACATTATTTCAGTTTTCTTAAAATATTTCAATCAGTTTTAAACCAAGATTTGCAAACATCTGCCACAGTACATGCCTACAGAGTGAAATTATCTGAGATAATTCCTTTAAAAATACACATGATTACAGAGTTTTAAATTTATCACCCTTTAAACTAAAGCTTTAGAATTACTAGTCTGAAAGTTTAATAAAAAGATGAGGATGAGGTGGCACATGTGAAAATGAGCATGGTTCACAAGCAGGTCACACAAGTGCTGGCTCTTCGGAGGCACCATCTTGGAATCCCACCTCACACTGTTTCCTAACTGGGACTGCACAGAGATGAAGTAACTACATTTCTTTCTGTATCCTTTAGGTAAGTTTTCTATGGGGTGCGATGAGAGGTATAAAAACATGATGAATTCATCAAAAGATGCAGATGATAAAGGGATGCCAACTGCGAGTAAATCGGTCATCACTAATGGAATTCTTCCTAAATGCTGCCACTCACGTTCTTGGTCCTGTCAATTAAACTAGCAGAGCTTCAAAACGCAGCCGAATCCAGCATACCCGTTTTAGGTCCTTTTTTAGAGGCTCCAAAAGGAGTTCCTGAAAACACAATTTAAACATAAAGCACCTCCAAGGGGTTTAACTTCTTCAAGGTAACAAACTCAGTAAACCCCACAAACAAAACCTTAGTTTCAAACTTAATAATAAATTCACACCTTCTGTTACAGAATGGACTGCATTTGGCTAACAGTCTTAAGTTCCAGGTTCCAGAATAAACTTTGAGGGAAGGTTTGGGATTTCTACTCCCCCCTTTTATCTTGTTCTTTCCCAAACCCAGACCGTGAAACAAACTGACAGAACAACTTAAAACAGAGGTGCTCCATGCATGCTGCAGACTGACCAAAGCCAACCATCAACGCACACTGCCTGTGGCTGAAGGAATCCCAATGCAGCAGCAGTGCATATAATGAGCTGCATGAGGTAACCCATGGTTTCCCATGTGAAAGGAGGTTCTACTCAGAGTGGAGACTGATTGAGATGAACCGCTCGACCACCAACACCTGCATTCACAGGTGCTCGGGGAGCTAGAGCGGCTGCTGACATTTCGTAACAAGGATTCCTTGGTTGGAGCACCTGGGAATCTCCCCCGTTGCAGAAAGCTCTCAAACTGGAAGTGATTATTAACCCGAGAAGGCTGACTTCTCATGGCTCTGGGAGAAAGAAGGCGAGGCTGGGGCACATAGGCAGCTGTCAGAATTTGAACCCAGAGATGGCTCTGAAGAGCTGGACCCCAAGAATCTAGTTGATTTACTTCACTGTTTTCATTTTTTCAATTACTAGACAAGGGGTTATTAAAATTTGTTACCATTCATTATTAATTATACCTATAAGATGCATTATTAATTATGTTATAAGCTATCTATTAACTATAATGAAAAATAGAGTATCTGTTGATCATAATATCTCTTAATTATAATAATTAATGATAGCAAACTAATAGTTAATTCAAGGCTCATTATACAATGTATGCTAACTTTTACATGCATTATTTTATTCACACGCTCATAGGTGGCACATCGAGAATTACCCCATCTGACAGATGAGTACATTCAAGTTTAGATGGGTAGGCGGCTTGCCTGGGCCATGGAGCTCCTAAGGATACATGCAGAATATGAACCCTGGTCTGTCTGACTCCAGAGCAGTGCTGCAAACCGCCCTGTGCTACAGACCCCAAAACAACTGCATGAGGGTCATGTATCCTGATGTTTAGGCTACATTTGACAAATGCACTGTGGAAATATTTCCCTCCCTCTCCCCGAGCACCCCCCCACCCCTTTCTTACATCAAAGGATAAGAGGAATTTTAGGGCACTTATTTCATATCACCAAGTTATTTTCTAAAAAACCAGAACGAATTGATCTCTTATCTGCAGTAGATGTACATTACACTACACTGTGTTTTTCTTCTACTAATTTGATAGAGAAATGGTATATAATGGTTGTTTTCTTTAACAATAGAACTTTGGAGCTGCTCAATTATGAGGAATGGTGAACACCTTTCCTGACGTTGGTTTGTAAGTTTCACCTTCTATTTCATGATTGATCTGTGATCTTTTGTGCCTATTTATTGAGTTTGCAGTGTTTTTTCTATTGATTTGCATGAGCTCTTTATATAAAGAGATATAAAACTTTAATGTGTTATTTGATGAAAAGATTTTTTCTTAGTCCTCTAGTTGCCCTTTCCTTTTGGGAACTTTAGACATAAAAAATTTAGCTTATCAAATAGCTAAATCTATCAATCTGCTCCTCTGTTTTTTTCCTTTATTTGCTAAAATTCTGGGAATATTTTCTTATTAAGACTTTGCTATCTGTTCAATTCTATTTCTGTATAAACTTTTATGACTTTATTTGTATCATATTTAACTCTTTAGTGCATCAACATTTATCTTCGTGAGCTGTGTCCAATAAAACTCTAAACTGGTTATCTGATATCCTGGTAAGTCACACAATGTATTAACTACTAAATAACATATCCCTTCTATAGTGATTTGAGTCCTCCAAGAATGTGTACACACACACAGATACATATATATTAACTGATTACATGTAACAGACTCAGTTTTTGATTAATTTGATCTCTTGCTTTCTTACACTTTCTTAGAGCTTTGAAGTCAGATGTATGTAGCTTTGAATCTTGCCTTTGTCTTAAACAAAGCTCAGTTTTCTCATCTTAAAAGGGGGTGGTATCTACCTCTTATGGCTAGTGTGAGGGTTAAATAAGGTGAATTTCTCAGGCCTCTGGGCTCGGTGTCTAGGGCGTGGGGATCATGATATGATGGTCACACCAAATGCTAACCTCCATCCTCAACCACTGTTTTATTTGTTGTGACTTGCTTGTGTTATCTCATAACTTTAGTTCTGCTGCTCAGGGCTTATTAGGATTACAACTGTTAATAAATGAGATCAGAAAGAACTGCTGACTTCCTGTTGAGAAACACCAAACATTTCAATTCATCTTCCAGGCTTACAAATTAACTCCTTGTTTCTCAAATAAAGGAATTAGCTTTAAATGGGTATGGACAATGTTCTCCATTTTTGTGTGTGTGTCTCAGAATTGTGAATGGGATTCTTTCTCTAGTATTTTTCTAATAGGTTATACTACAGTATAGGAAGGTTCCTCATTTTTGTATATTAATCTTGTTTTCAGCCTTTTCACTGAGCTATGAATCTCAGTTTTAAAAGTCTCACAGGACTTTCCAGGCATAGAAATCATATGAGCAAAATCAAAACTTTTCCTTTTTCTGATAGATAAATCTACTTACTTTAGTTTTAATTTTATTATTTTTTTATTAACCAGAACCTCCAGAGCTAGTTAAATAAGGAGTAGTCGATTACAACCTTTTGTTCTTGATTTCAAGGGGAGTGTTTCATATTTTGAGTCATCTTGGCAGTTTATACTACGTGAAGGAAGTCACTGTCTCACCCCTGACTGGGTTTCTTATCTTTACAGAACTTTTACATTTTATATTATTACTTTATATATTCTGTGTATTTATGTATTTTATGTAAGCCACTTCAATTTCTGTGGGATAAAAAATATATACAAACACACAAAAAATACAATCTATTTTGTTCATATTCATTAGAAAATGATTTTGCATGAAATGCTCCCTTTTGTCATTCTTTGAGATAATTGTTTGACATAATCTATAATGTAATTGAGGGATTTTTCTAATACTCTAAAGATTGTTAAATGTGTATGAATGGCTTATGGTTATTTTAGTTACTGTGTTTTGTTGAGGACGTTCAGGTCTGTATTCTAAGAGCGGTTAATGAAACCGGTAATTGAGAAAGAGATGTTGAGTGCTGAACAGGGTTTAGACATGAGTGTGTTGTCCAAGACTGTGGACTCAAAAGTTTACTCTCTAAGTCTTCAAACTTGCAAAACGTATAATGCCCATGTTATAAAACTTTCTAGAAAATTAAAAAAAGTAAATGTCTCAATTTATTCTTATACCATCTGTTGACACTTTCAAAGTTTGTTAACTATACGTTATAATATAGTTTATGTTCTTTAAGGCATTGTCTTTTTGATCAATGGTTAAATACATTTTTTCTTGGTTTTTCAGGTTTGCCTGACTTTTACCTGACTTATCTTGATTTATTCATTTATGTTTTTCTAGGTTACTTACTACTGCTTTTATTCAATTATTTTATTACTCATTTTTTGTTATGTCATTTGGAATTTTTCTAAATAATTTAACTTACATTTACACCCTTTTTTTTTTTTCATTTAAAAAAGGATTTATGGCTGTGCATTTATTCCTGAGTTCAACTTAAGTCAACTTATAGCTTAGGAGCCATGGTATCGCCTGTGAAAATTTTGGTTTTTACCGTGAGTGCAAAGGTATGCCATGGAGGGTTTTGAGCAGAAGAGAGATGTGAATTGACTTATGTTTCAGGACTGTACTATTCGTATGATAGCCCCTAGCCACTAGTGGTTAATTACAATTAATTAAACTTTAAATTAAAATAAAAACAAAAGTAGAGAAGTCCTTGGTGGCCCTAGCCTCATTTTAAGTGCTCAGAAGCCACGTGCGGTGAGTGGCTGCCACGGGCCACCACAGCTTCAGCGCATGTCCTCCACCACAGAGGATTCTCCGGGCGGTGCTGGCCCGAGGATGACTCTGACCACCCTACTGAACACCGACGGTGACAGAGGAAGGGGGCTGCAGGAAGAGCGACTGGGAGGCCACTGGCGAGAGGTGGCAGCCTCGTGGACCAGAGGGAATGGTGGAGGCGAAGAAGTGACCTGATTCAGATAGACGTTGAAGGGTGCCCTGGAGCATTTGCTGACAGTCTGGCCATGGATCTATCCAGTTCTTCTAAAATCAAGGATTAGGTACCAACTGGATTTCATCAATCATCATGCAGCCACCTTGGAGAATGGCAAATACTGAGTAGTTGTTGAACAGAACTGGCATGCTGGCTACGCCATAGAAAGAAAGAAAACTTCGGCTCTACCATCTTTGTTTCTCCCTCCCTAAAATAAGTGGATATTTTATATTTATTTTACACTCTAATATTTCTACAAAGCAGGGTCATGTGGGAATGGGGAAAAAACTTTCCAACTCTCCTATAAGTTGACATACAGTACATGAATTATTAATATTAAGGCTTAAAAAGCTGAGGCACTAATCTCCTGCAAGGCCACAAAGCACCCTTCCACCAGGTATACAAGGTGAAGTGTTACATTCATTTAACTGAATGACTCTGGGTAACTGAAAAGTACTTTGCCAACTGCAAAGTCCTTTATAACTGCTTGCTATTATTTCTCTTAATTGGCACTCTTAAATTACTTACATATTATTTTACCAAGATTTCAGACAGAGCTATACACTTTCTGTACCTAAAACATAGCAGATGTTCGGCAAATACTTGTGAAAAGAAAAAAAAAAAACAAAACACCTAAATGAATTGATCCCTACTACCCTTCAGTTTTATATTAGGATTACTGTGGAGTCCCAAAGTCTCCAGGTGGTAAATACGTTGGAGAGAGGTGCTCTGCCTGGGAGCCGGTGAATGAATGGATAAGCCAGAATAAAACCCTTCGTGGCCTTCATGATAACAAACACCACTGCTTCTTTTCTCTCTTCAACTATGCTGACACGCTCGATAAAATATAGGGTATTAACAGTAGTGGCAACAGATAAAAAATGCCAGGGTAAAATAAAGTTGATGCCATTCTAGGGCAGAAAGAGAAGAGAAAAATGTAATTTTACTATAAGTGGATAAAGAGGAAATTCAGAAGATGAAAACTACTCACAATTCGGTTGAACTTTAACTATTAGCAATAACCTAAATGCCTTACCTTTGGTGGGACAGGTTGGAAATTATTATAGTACAATATTATTAATTTTACCATGCATTAAACCTCACCTGCCATGTAAGAAAAGTCATCCCAGATATGAGTCAGAACTCAGACACTTCAGTTCAATATGGCACCAGTACAGTATCTTGCCTCTGAAATGTACCCTCATTATACATCAGTGCAAGCTCATTATATGGCAGGAGTAGCGTTCGTAACAGGAGCAGCAGTGAAAACTGTGACGACTCTAATACTGAAATACGTTGAAACTACACAGATTTAAGTGAGTTCAAAATAACACGTAGTTGTTACCATGTATTTAAGTAACTAATTTTCAGAAGTTAGACATTAGTTCCTTATACCAGAAACTGACAACCCTATAAACCAACTGTAGTTGAAATTAAAAAAAGAAAAAGAAATTAGTCCCAAATAAGGAAGTGAGAAAACCAAGATTCCAGGTATCACTTAGGTGAGCCATGAAAAAATAAATTTTTTGACTCAGAGAGGATATCTAGGTCTGTATGTCAAAGCAAATAAACATTTACCACTTAAACATTTATAAATATGTGACCTCTAGTATTTGTCCTTACATGGGGTTTCTGACACTACTCAAAATTGTAATACCAAAAAACCTGTAATATTATATATTTACTTTATATAATATTATATGTTTACTTATATATTATATATTTACTTTCATAATCCCCAAAAAACTATAATATTACAATGGTTTAAATGCAGTTGCTGTTTTCAGATTAAAAATAAAACTTTAATCTGATTTAAAAAAACAGCTTTTTAAAATACACATAGCCAAGATCAACAGTTTATGGTCTGTTTTATTTCTTGCCAGCAGACACCATTAAAAGTTATAAAACTATAACAACTGCTTTCCTTTACATCACTCTCCGATTACCCTGATAGCTCCAACGTCTGAAGAAGTTCAGGATCTGTAAAGCCTGTCACATTACAGAAACATGTCTCCTTAAACCAAATGTGAAATTCCAGTAATTGAAGTGATAAATCTAGTGTTTTTGCCCGGGTACTTTTGATGAGAACTACAGTAGTAAATTAGGAAATATTCCGTGCTGTTATATCATGGTAAAAGCCTTTCCATTACTCGTTGTCAGTCACCAGGGATGGGCAAATAACTCAGTTGTCAATCTAGCTAGAAAGCCCCAAGTTCCGTGAATGATCAATAAAGAAAATATATATAAACTCTCCATTATCTTCATATAATTCCTCCGACAACTCTCTGCTGTTTTCTCTCCTGCTCTAGAGCACATCTCATTTATTCAGAAGCAGATTGGAGACCTCGGAATATTTCATTTTTTTATTGCTCGTTACGTGTCATCTTGTTTCCAAATGGTATATGAGCATTACATTTCAATAAGTGCAAGCATCTATACCTTGGCCGCTGACGGTAATGTTACACATGATATGGACTTAATTAAATTACTAATAACTGTTACCTCTGTTATATTATTGATTTTGCAGCTAAAATATTTATTGCCTTATATTTCTACTTTAAAAGTCTATTCTTTAGCATTTCTTCCAATCACACAGAAATATTCACAGGAGGTATACCCCTCTTCACGTTATCCTAACAGCAAAAGCAAAAGGCAAACACCAGCATTCTCTCCCAACTTAGCTTGTTTATAGGAAACACAGAGAAGGACATCTATAATTTACTCTTTCAGTTAAAACAAGCCATCTATTTAGGTTCCATCAACTTCCACTGTAGAACATCAGCTCAGTTCTTGAAACCAGGTAATAGGACATACGTTTCTTAAATTACTATGAAATTTCCAACTCACTGGTGAGGAATAGCTACAACTGCTGGAGCACAGAATTCACAAACCAGCTTTCTGTTATTCATCTGCAGTCCTATTCAATTCTCACATGTTTCAAAGGAAGAAAAAGATAGCAATACTGATAAACACTTTTCAAGTTTTACTGTCAGCTTGGATAAAAAAAAAAAAGAAAAACAAAAGTGCTTGAAATGTCAGTTAAAAAGATTAATGGAGATAAAGTAACTCATATCCCTTAACCTTAACACAGTAAACTTCATTTATCACATATTTTATTTTGGCTGATGGTTTAAAAATGGTCAAAAGAAATATGAATTTGACCACTGAAGAGGATAAGTGGCAAGATTAGCGGAATCATTTATCTGGAATGAAAAGCCCTGATCTAGTTAAGAATGTGCAGTTGTGTGCATCTTTATGAAAAGCAAACTCAGTTACTTGGAAAGAGATAAAAAGACCAAAAAAAAAAAAGAAAGAAAGCAGCAAATGCATGCCTTGACCTTCAAGAAGGTAGTGGAGATGACTTAGGTTGGAAGAAATTAAAATGGGGCATTTGGTGTCAGCTACAAGCTGGGAAAAGGACAAAGGAACATCTTGGAATGAAAGAAACACTAGCGGGCTATGAACATCTGGAGCATCAAACATTGATGATCAGGTACTCAATGATAGTCTTCACTTCTTAATCCCCCTGAATCTCAAATGAAAAACCATAGCTACTTTCTTTTAAGAAGGGATGTTTAAACATGTGAATAAGGAAGCAGCATCCGGTGGGCACGCGGCCAGCCTGAACTCGCTTTGTTCCCTCCGCCTCCGTCCTAACTAAGCGGGACCTGACACCCAAACCGGCTCCGCGGCTCACCTGGTGGCACTTACACGACGTCCGGGGCTTTTCCTTAGAAAAGACACCAGTTTCTATAGGATTTGGCTTGTAACCTGAAGTTTTTTTGGCAATAAAAATGTCGAGAACTGAACCCATTACCACAAGAACTTGAGTTGAAGAGAAACCGTGCTCCACACACTGGGGCATGGAGCCTCGCTGGGGACCTAACGCTCTGGGGGTCGTTCACCCCTAATTCTAAAAGTCAAGGGCCAGGAAAATACAAGCCAACAGGAGCACGCAATACACTTGCTTACTTTAAGAAAGTATATGCGCTTTAGAAACCGTTCCATCGGGGCTTCTAGGGGTCCCTAGTGGTCCCGCAGACAGCCTGCATGCAGGCTGGTCGGGGTGCACTTCACCTCCCGCCTTCCCATGAGATGGGGGGCGCACGCCCCCTAAGTCAGGGCACCCCCCTCTGTGGCTGATGCACATAGCACTAACTGTGACTGCTTCTGTTCTCACCTTGCCTCATGGGCAAGAATCCAGAGAGCAGGTTCCTCCGGTAACTAAGACACACGTTTTTCCCTTTTAGACAAAGCCTTTTTGGGCTTTTTATTACAGAAGGATAAAGGCTGAAGGAAGGGGTGTGCTCCAGAGAGTTGTGGCGGTGGTGGGGATTCTTTCCTTTGCTGCCATTTGAATTTGTCATTAAAAGTGCAGGGGGTGGGGGGGAACTACTCACGACTTAATAAATATGGATCTACAACAATTCCTGCTGTGAGACATCACGTCTTCACTAAGAAAGAGAAAAACGAGTTTCTCCCAGACCTTTACTTGAATTTACATGGAACACACTTTACTAAAATTGCCCACATGTCACTGCATCTATTTTTCTTTTTAAATCAGGCATTAAATATGCATCTTGACTCCCACGTAGGCAATCTGCAGCACAGCAAAATGACTGTGTATTCAATTATAGGCTAAATAAATATAGCAAACATGAAGGAGAAAGTTTCCAACTCCTGGGCGCTTGGCTGTGTCCTTCCCCATGCCCTCCCCACCCCGCCACCAACAAGATCAGGTGCTCTGTCAACCACGGCCACGGCACAGGCTGTGCAGAATCTTCCAGGATCCCTTAAAGGAAATGGCCCCCTTCTGAAATTAGAGATACTGGGTCAATCTGGAGGGAAAAAACCGTGAAGCAGCAGCTGAAGCGCGTGTGCATCTAAAGTGAACACAGGGTATATTTTAATGAAGAAAATTAGCCACTCATGAAACAGGGTATTTATATGCCCCCTTTGCTCTGATGAGATGAGGTTAACAATTCTACAATAAACTGAACTGCAAACCAGCAAATTCACAATGAAGTTAAGAGTTTTTTCTTTCGTTCTTATTTGACTGCAGAGATTAATAGGCCAAATTCTACCCAGATGCGTAATCAGTTGAGACTTTGGTGGAGATCTGCTTCTAACCTTCCTGTTGTTGCTAAGCTGATTCAGGCTTTCAGTAATTTGGGAGAAGAGAAATGCTTTCTTTTGGGGAGCCTGCTGCAAAGTGTAGTAAAACTGGAAAACCAAATGTTGAGGGTTTACATGCTGACGCATTTAAGCATCACCCACTCTAGCCTGCCCTGAAGCCTGCTACTTCCTCCTCTTTGCTCTGACGGTGCTTCAAGGTGCAACGAGTTCATCTCAGCCAACTCAGCACACAGGTGCCCCAAGTCACCGTTTGTGAAGTGCTGACGATGCTCCACAGGTGAGGGCCCGGCTGTCACAGCAAGCAACTGTTAGGGTCACTAGCGTGGGGTGCCATCTGCTCCTCCAGGGGGTCTTCCCAACCCAGGGATGAGCCCAATCCTCCTGTACCTTCTGCACCGCAAGCAGCTTCTTTCACGGCTAAGCTGTCAGGGAAACCATTGGGCTACTGATGTAACACTTACATAGGTCAATAACCAAGTAGAAACCTGTGTTTGCAGGTTTAAAAGAGGGTTTTGATATATATAGCACATAAGAAGTATTTAAACACTGTGAATTTAAGTTCCTCTGTTCTCAATGGGTATTTCTGTAACTTTATCTGGCTATTATAAAAACTTAACCAAACACTGGCCAGAAAAAGTCAAGTCTGCTACTGGGAAAAATTCATGCATGAAGTAAACAAATTTGTAAATAAATATGACATGCTAGATAGCCCCATTATTTATACTTATCTCTGATAAGCCAGTTCAAAGGGGAATTAGGATGCATGTTTAAGGCACGTTCAGTTTATAAAAATGGTACCAAGGAGTTAGACTCTATTTGACATTTCAAAAATATTGAAAAAGTCCAATATTCTTTCTTTCAACAAAAACTCATTAAATACTAGCTAAAAGTATTTTATGACTTTATTTAAATGGATCAGTACTTTTCATTATCTGTTTTTCCCTATCACTTGGATTCATGTTGTTTTTAAGCAAAAGTTTTTCATGTACAATAATATTTAATATAGCAAAAAAACTCCACCAAAAGTCCATATATAAGGGAAGGTGATGAAAGAATGGTACCTGCACTCTTATATGTTATATGACGATTCTGATGAATAATTACATTCCTATCTATTGATCTGAAGGAAAAATGAAAACTGCAGAATTACATGTATCCCTGCTGCTGCTGCTGCTAAGTCGCTTCAGTCGTGTCCAACTCTGTGCGACCCCATAGACGGCAGCCCACTGGGCTCCCCCATCCCTGGGATTCTCCAGGCAAGAACACTGGAGTGGGTTGCCATTTCCTTCTCCAATGCATGAAAGTGAAAAGTGAACGTGAAGTCGCTCAGTCATGTCTGATTCTTCACGACCCCATGGACTGCAGCCTACCAGGCTCCTCTGTCCACGGGATTTTCCAGGCAAGAGTACTGGAGTGGGGTGCTATCACCTTCTCCGACATGTATCCCACCCCCTTCTAAAACATTTGTTAAGAACACAACTTCTTGTTCAAAGAAGGCTGGTACACACTGAGCTGTAAACAGTGATTCCTGGCTGGCTGTGTGAGGGGAGGATCTTTCTTTATTTATGTTTGTTTTACTTGTTACAAGTCAGTTACTAATATTTGGGAAATTTAGAATTCCTAATAAAGAAAACCAAACCCAAGAGCAAACCAGGAGTGGTTTCATGAGTAAGAGTCAGATTTTACCCCGATTCCACACAGGTCTTCAGGGTCTTCCCACAGTGCTTCCTGCTCATGGCCTGACGCTGATAAACTGCAGCTTCTCATGGGCCACTTGGGGATGCCTGGTGCTCTGTTATTTTTATGAGGATCTGACTGCTCCTGACAAGGGACCATTCTTTGCTATATGAAAGAGCAGAGTTTTACAGATGTTAAGACTTGCTTGATATCCCCACGTGTGCTTCTCCTTAAGGAACACATTATTTAGATCAGCCCATAAAGAGGAGGCATGTGGAACCTAGATCAGTCAGCCCTGGGGAGAGGTCTTGGGGGAGCAGGAGAGCAGTGGAAGTGTTCCTTCTGTGTTCACCATGGCTGGGCCCTGGAGCAGTGGACACCCCGTGCTTTAAAGACACCTGTGTTCAGGCCACTGCTGCTGATGCCAACGAGACGGAGACTTCCAGCAGGCAGGCTTCACCAGATCTGACCACGCCAGCTGCCCAGACACAGAGAGCAAAAGTCCCTGCTACGTAGACCCGGCAAACATCCTGGAAACTGCTCCCAAGTCCACGAGCATCAGGCACTAAAGTGCTGGCAAGTCACCCCCAGGGACCCACTTCTTCCTCTGGTGACACACGATCACTGCAGGCTTGTCGGCTTGGTTGCACACATGGAGCTCAGTGAGTTATCACCCGACCTGTCCTACTAACAGCCCTCGTGAACCCCTGGTCCCTGCAGCACCTGGGAAGGCCTCTGCAGTCTTGAGCCGGCTGGTCCCAGGGAGCCCGGCAGCTGACTGGCTGGGCATCATCAGAAGTCCCCTGGTGGTTTTCCTCCACCTGCAAAGCCACGATCAGAACACGGTGACTACAAGGACCAGTAGTGTCTACACAAGTCCAGATGCCCACTGCTCCGGAGTCCAGAGTGGCTTAGGGCAGCTGGGTCTATTCTAAGTCACTATTTCCTCTTCAAGACTCCCATTTATTATATGCTTAATTTTACTGTAATTTTACATCAGTTTGCTAGGCAAACTCATCAGCTACAGATTAAAGCTAATGTATTCATTTAAATTAGAGAGGAATTAAAAAATGCAAGTAAAGCTCTATCTAAGTGTTTGTAACAAACAGGCCTGAATTATAACATTTAGTCACAAAGATTAATTAGTTCAGATAATTTGGAAGTGCAATTTAAGAAGACTGCTTTTCTATCAATCAGTTACTTACATCACACTGACTTTCTTGCCATGCTTTCTTGGCTTAGAAATTTCAGGCAGGCAAAAGTGTTAACCCCGCACCTCCTACAAACCCCAACACGAGCACTGCATCCACAAGTGTGCCTTATAAAAGCGAGGGCCTTCCTGGCAGGGGCGAAGCCACTAGGAGTCAGGCTCCAGGCTCACAACTGGCGGGTGAGTCTATCTACCTCCGAGTTAGATTCCCCGGGGCTGCTAGAAAACTCAAGGGACTGGTCATTCACCAGGTGGGTCTCTGGGAAGGACACCTGGAGGACTGCCATGATTAGGAAGTAGGCCTCAGCACCCAGGGCTGGAGCTGGCTTGAGGACCATCTTGAAGGCAGCATAAATCTACAAGCACGTGAAAGGCTTGAACCCCGATCCAGGTGCATTAGCTACTCAACCAGAAGTAATTACTGGTTTACATTAACTGGGCCTTGTCACCCATGCCTTTCTCCACTAAAAAACAGATCTCTCCCTCTCTTCACAAACCTAAGTTTATGAAATGTCTTGAGGTCTGCTTCAAGGTCCGATTCTCGCATTTCCTTCTTCAGTGTAGGGACTGGAAACACAGAGAGAGGAGGAACTAGACAGAGAGAAACAGGTTAGCCTTGACGCGGGGTCAAGTTCACCGGGGAGAAGTGGGGACACGCAGCCCTACAAACTGGTCCTACTGTCTTTATTAGATTCTTTATCATAAAAAATCTGAAACGTATGCAAACAGAATAATAATAAACCCCTGTGCATCACTACTCACTTATTAAAAGCCGCTACATGATCATGAAGATCCTCCTACTCTTCCACCCTCACAGGAACTCTGGCTCTGCCGACGGCCCCAGCGGGGCAGACAACCACCTCCACAGCGTGGCCCCAGGGGGCCTCCCAGGCTTGTCTCAGTTCTGTTCAGTTCAGTTCAGTCGCTCAGTCGTGTCCGACTCTTTGTGACCCCATGAATCGCAGCACGCCAGGCCTCCCTGTCCATCACCAACTCCCGGAGTTCACCCAAACCCACGTCCATCGAGTCAGTGATGCCATCCAGCCATCTCATCCTCCGTTGTCCCCTTCTCCTCCTGCCCCCAATCCCTTCCAGCATCAGAGTCTTTTCCAATGAGTCAACTCTTCTCATGAGGTGGCCAAAGCACTGGAGTTTCAGCTTTAGCATCATTCCTTCCAAAGAACACCCAGGACTGATCTCCTTTAGAATGGACTGGTTGGATCTCCTCACAGTCCAAGGGACTCTCAAGAGTCTTCTCCAACACCACAGTTCAAAAGCATCAATTCTTCGGCGCTTAGCCTTCTTCACAGTCCAACTCTCACATCCATACATGACCACTGGAAAAACCATAGCCTTGACTAGACGGACCTTTGTTGGCAAAGTAATATCTCTGCTTTTCAATATGCTATCTAGGTTGGTCATAACTTTCCTTCCAAGGAGTAAGCGTCTTTTAATTTCATGGCTGCAGTCACCATCTGCAGTGATTTTGGAGCCCAACAAAATAAAGTCTGACACTGTTTCCCCATTTATTTCCTATGAAGTGATGGGACCGGATGCCATGATCTTCGTTTTCTGAATGTTGAGGTTTAAGCCAACTTTTTCACTCTCCTCTTTCATCTTCATCAAGAGGCTTTTTAGTTCCTCTTCACTTTCTGCCATAAGGGTGGTGTCATCTGCATATCTGAGGTTATTGAGATTTCTCCCGGCAATCTTGATTCCAGCTTGTGCTTCTTCCAGCCCAGCCTTTCTCATGATGTACTCTACATATAAGTTAAATAAGCAGGATGACAATATACAGCCTTGACGAACTCCTTTTCCTATTTGGAACCAGTCTGTTGTTCCATGTCCAGTTCTAACTGTTGCTTCCTGACCTGCATAGAGGTTTCTCAAGAGGCAGGTCAGGTGATCTGGTATTCCCATCTCTTTCAGAATTTTCCACAGTTTATTGTGATCCACACAGTCAAAGGCTTTGGCATAGTCAATAAAGCAGAAATAGATGTTTTTCTGGAACTCTCTTGCTTTTTCCACGATCCAGCGGATGTTGGCAATTTGATCTCTGGTTCCTCTGCCTTTTCTAAAACCAGCTTGAACATCTGGAAGTTCACGGTTCATGTATTGCTGAAGCCTGGCTTGGAGAATTTTGAGCATTACTTTAGTAGCGTGTGAGATGAACGCAATTGTGTGGTAGCTTGAGCATTCTTTGGCATTGCCTTTCTTTGGGATTGGAATGAAAACTGACCTTTACCAGTCCTGTGGCCACTGATGAGTTTTCCAAATTTGCTGGCATATCTCAGCTGCTCGCAAACAAGGCGCCTGGAGCAGGCGTTGCCTGAAGCTGCGTCACGGTGGTGACTCCACCTGCCTTGACTGCACGTCCCCGCCTCTGTCTAGAAAACATCTTCAAGACAGTGTTCCTGACTCTGCACACATCCCGACTGCAGCAAGCAGAGGAAGCCTGTCTGCGAACCTGTAGCTCCTGGTACAAACTTCCCTCCGCACTTCCTGCACTGTAATGTTAATGACCCGTTCCCATGTTCTAACTAGACTTGAGAACTCCTTGAGGGCAGCAGCTGCTGCCTTGGCTCTTAGCAAAGCATCTGACACATAAAAATTGATCAGAAAGTATTTGTTAACATTACTGAAAAAAAGTATTTTCCAGTAGTCATGTATAGATGTGAGAGTTCCAGCCATTAAGCAGGCTGAATGCTGAAGAACTGAAGCGTTTGAACTGTGCTGAAGAGGACAGTTGAGAGTCCCTTGGACAGCAAGGCGATCAAACCAGTCAATCCTAAAGGAAATCAACCCTGAATATTCATTGGAAGGTCTGCTGCTGAAGTTGAAGCTCCAGCTCTTTGGCCACCAGATGTGAAGAGTCAACTCACTGGAAAAGATCCAGATGCTGGGAAATATTGAGGGCAGGAGGAGAAGGGGCGGTAGAAGATGAGATGATTAGATGGCATCACTGACTCAATGGACATGAGTTTGAGCAAAAGTCTGGAAGATAGTGAAGGACAGTGAAGCCTGGCATGTTGCAGTCCATGGGGGTACAGAGAGTCAGACGACTGAGCGACTGAACAAAAATAACAATTTAGATCTTTAACAAATTAGAGATCACAGTATTGAAACTATTTATAAGAATATGGTCTATAATGAAACTTTATTTATCTTTCATGCCACTCTTGGGGAAGGCCTTCCAATGTGGATTCCAGACGTCAGAGACTCGAGCAATGGGAATTCTGAAAAAGTCAGTACTATGTTCTAATGAAGAATCACAACCCCTATGGACCCAGTGTGAGAAACTGGACACTACTGCAGGAGTGTGGGGCTTTAACACTTGTAAAGTTTCTCACTTATTTAAGGATACTACCTTAGCCACAGTGTGTATGGCTGATGAGAAAGCGACTCTAAGTATAGTTTTAGGAGGGAAAAAAATATACATTTTAAAGCTTTAGTTTGAAGAGGCAGAGTTTAAGTGTAAAGTTCTGTTTTCTGGCAGAAATGTGGACCTGCAATTATGTTCAAATAAGTAGACAGCTGTGATAACCTTAGAAAAAATGAGACAATCTTTGTCCACATTTTCAGTCTTATTAATAAAATTGAATTTACTACATAGCTTATAATTTAGAAAAGAAATAAACCTTCTCAAGGAAAATAACTAAAATTACCCATTCAATGAAAACATACCAGCTAAGTTTGGAGCAGGGACTGGGCTGAATCAGGTTGTTCAACACAAAACCTCAATAAACAATAACTCAAAAAAAAAAAAAAAAAAAAAGCAAGTTCTTTTGTTTTAGAGACCACAGATGCAACAGAAACAAAATATAATATAAAATGAAAATTCAGGTACAGGAATTATGCATTTCATACTGAATAATTATTTCTGAACTGCCCGTAAATCCACTCTGCTAAGCTGTGCATCTAAAACTCATCGAACTGCCAAGGGGTAAACGCAGCCCCATCCATCAAGCAGCCACTTGACAAATACATTCCATAATAGAAGTTTATTTTTATGGGAGGCTGAATCAAGGACTTTCCCATGCATACAAAAACTTGTCAAAATTATTTATGAGTCTTGCTGAGACACACAATATGTCATATCAAACTCCTATTTTCCTTCTGAGCACAGACTGTCAATACCTCAGCTCCTATCAATAAGGCGGACTACCGCTGATAGAGGCCCAAGGAGCCGAGGTCGCCGGCCCGTCCCAGGCGCCACCGGAAACATGGTGCAGAGACGCTGAAGGCGGGCGCTCGCCACCTCCAGAGGGGCAGCCGAGGTGAGCACTGGGGACTGCACTCAGAGACCGTGACAGAGTAAAACAGAAACATATGCTTGAAAAACTACGGCTGATGACGGCTGAAGTGAGACAGAAACAACAGAAGATGTTTCATCTCTTATATTACACAAAGTATTAGTAAAGGCTGATAAAACAAGTGCTTGAAATCAACAAAACAGCCCCTCCTGGATACAACTTCCGCTTCCAATGAGAAGGGATGGGATGTCTCTCGGAAGGCGAGGGGCCTGCTTCATGAGGCCACGTGAACCTGGCTCCCGCCCCCTGAGACTGCTGTCAGGCGAGTCTCTTTAGCAGGCCAGCTTCCCACCCTCCGACCCGTCACTGCCCCCAGCACACGGGCTCACCGAGAAGAGCGGAAACTGCTGAACGACCCTAGAAATAATTTACAGCAAAAGGAAAATGTATTCCTATTTTACGGGGCAATAGAAACTACAGTCTAACAGCCCAGATGAGCCCTGGGACCTAGTCAGAGACCACAGAAGCTGGTGCTTCTTAGCGATGCCCTTGTTCTATGAGGAAGCGTGTTCTATCACTGCCACTGCACATACGGAGCTCTGACATGAGCCATGGCCAGGCCGGGCACCGGGAGTTGACCATGAGACCATCAGTCAGACCAGCGACATCTTGGTGGGGGGACAGGGGGGCAGAAATGTGAGAAAGGGGTTGTTGAACACCCGCTTCAGTTCCTCGCCACGAGTAGAAACATGAACCTCATGGCCTCTCTGCCCTGTTCCATTCCTACCCTTGTGGGGAGGGGAAGGATGAGCAGCTGCCGGGACTCCCCCCAGTGTGAAGACCCCCAGGGACCCACTGCCTGTCCTGCTAGAACCTGCTCAGTCATATTCTAGGGCGGCACGAGGGCCTGACCTCAAACCAGGTGACCTGATGACTTTCCCAACTGTGGCCATCTCGAGTATCAGCAGAGTCTTACTCAAATCTGGCTCAAGAAAACAGTGCACAGCACAGCAAACGGTGTCTGTTCTTGCAGCGGCCCAGCACTGAGCGGGGGCTAGGCGAGAGGCACACGAGGCTATCAGTCGCCTGTACTTGATTTAAATCACTAGTTTGGGTGCAAAAAAGTAACTTAAGTAGTCTTCCTGGAGTGCCTAAACTCAACACTCCAAAAAAAAAAAAAAGGGTGACGTGACAGAAATCTACCTTTTCCTGCAGAAAGGTGACAACAAGTCACAGGAAAAGGGGGAGAAAGGAAAGAGGGTCCCGTAAACCAACCTCAGGACTCTGCTCTCCCAGTTCTTTCCTGAAACAACTCTGGAATAGAGCCCCCAAGGCTACTGGAGCCTGCCTGGGCGCATTTCTGATAACACAACACCAGTGAGCAGCGGTCCAGGCCAGTCACGCAGACTGAGTCAGAGGGGCATCTGGAGATGAAGCGTCTGACCCCGGCTCGAGAGGTAAGACTGGAAACACTCCTCACGCCTGCCAGCAAGTCAGTCCTTGAAAGTGAGCAGTATGATGACGCGTGATCATGAGGCTTTCAGAACAATCGTTTGAAATAATCAGATCTCAGAACAATTGTTTGAAATAGTCAGAATATGCTTCAGTTGGGAAAGCCACATCTTTTCAAAGGTAGTGTTGATGTTGCTTAATAAATGGACGATGCCCGCTGCTACTTTCAGATAAAAAAGCAGCAAAGAACCTGGAGGTTGGTTTTCCGAGAACAAAGTATGAACTGCTGAGTCCAAGCTGAGTCAACACCTTGCGGGGCATGCCCAAGGAGACGCTGAAAGTGAGCGAGTGGGCCGAGGCCGGCTTCATCTGACTCTGCTGGGTGAGCACCCCAGACAGGAGGCCGGGACGGGGGCCGACCTCCTGCTAAGGAAGGCAGCAGATGAGCCAAGGCCACGCGGCTGCTTGCAGACCTCAGTGGCCACCCTCCAGTCTGTGTTCCTTCCTCCCCTCCACCCACTCCCAACGCGGAGCCCTGCAAACCGCAGGGGCTCCCCGTGAAAGAAGGTGTGAGAGGACAGGATGAGGAGGAGGGGGAGAGAAGAGGAAAGAGCAAGGCAAACCCATCACTGAGAGCGGCTCTGCCCAAGGAGAAGGGCCCACAGCTGACTTCGGAAACCTCCACTTCGACCTCTCTTTCCAACGCTCTTTCAATCACGAGGAGCTCTACAATCACACGACACGAAGGAACACACATCAGGAAGAACACGGTCACATGTTCCCAGACAAGCTGCTGAAGGTTAAAAAGGAGAAGGGAAGCAGACTGAGCATGCCGTCCGCCCGGTCGCGTGAGCCCGGCCCGGCCCACAGCTGTCCTGCCCGCGGGTGCCCTCTTCATGCCCGCTGACGTGCACCCTTGCATCCTGCTCCACCAGGGCCACCAGCCCCTGCCCGAGATGCTCGTGCTGAGTGCCCCGCCGTGCCTGTCAAGGCCAACGTCCAGCTCTTCCATGCCTGCAGGCAGACTCATGGGAACATCTCCAGCTCAGTTTTGGGGGAGCCGAGGCTCAGAAGAGCGAGGCGACTTGCAAACCCCAGACAGAGCTGAGATGTAAACCCAGTGTTACCGCTGCCTCCACGCTGCCCCCTGGCAAACTGTTCTCATCAGCCTGGGGCAGGGTTTCTGACCCAACAACCCTGCTGGGGGGCATCCTGGACATGATGGGTGCCCAGCTCCCCTACCCAGCTGTGACGACCCAGCACGTCTCGGATAATGCCAGATGTCCCTGGGTTTACATCCCCGGGGATAAAAGCACCTCCATTGGAGAATTACCGGGTTAACCCCTGACCCAGCAACACCATAACCTACCTCACTTCAGCTTCTACTCTCTGCTCCATCTTTATAAAATACGCCAGCAAAACTCTGCATTTCTGCATTCCCCACTGCTACTGCCCCTAACGTCTGAGTCTGGTTCCTTCAAGGAGGGCAGAAGCAGGGTTTCTGATAAAATACAGGACTCCACTTGAACTTGAATTTCAGATAAACAACAAGTAACTTTTTAGCATAAACATGTCTCAAACATTGCATTATTTGCTGTTTATCTTTAATTCAGATGGAACTAGGTGTCCTAAATTTTATTTGCTAAATCTGGTGACCCATACATACCAGGTTGGAAAAAACCAAATCTCCCCTTATGTTTACATGTTAATGGAGAGAAAACAAGTGTTGGAGACACAAATTTTGCATTTCAGCTAACTTTTGAGAAAGGATTCTATTATGTTCTCATTAAATGTACTGTTTTCCTTTTGCATCTATTAGTAACAGATAGTAATGAAATTAGTATTTGTTACTTCCTTAAAAACTGGTACTTTGCATTCTTATTTAACTCCAACCACAGAAGCTATCAACTGCTGTCTAACAATAGTTTGTAATTAAAAAAAGAGAAAGTTCTCCTATCTTCAAGAGATATCCATTAAATATATATTTTTGTGGACCCGAATTTATGGTTGACCTTAAAGGTTCTCAGTCCAGTGCCAACTTGAAAGCGTCTCGTAACACAAGGTTAACATCCATAGGGAACATGGCGTAAGTAGCACATAGGTTTCTGGAGTTCTGGTCCATTCTCCAGGATGCTCCTGATGGTATGCTTCCCTTCCTAACTGATCCAGCTCGTGCTGGCCTCGCCGTGTGGAACTCCTGGGGCTGATTTCAGCCAACACCTCTGAGCTCCCTGCCCACACCCTGCAGCCCTGTTCCCTCCCACGCTGGGATCGGCAGAAGCGAGCATGGCCGAGTCCCTGCTCCCGAGGGGCTCAGGGTCTGTAGGGACCTCACTTCACGGGCACTGACGATTCTGAACAGAAACGACCCATTTTTGGCAGGAAGCTTCAAAAAGACAATTCTGGAGTGATGGCTAGTGGATGACTTGGTGGGGGGTGGGGGCAGGCAGACGGAAGCTGGGAGGACAGGCTGACACCCCAGGGGGGCTCCGGGCATGTTAACCTGGTGCTGGTGTCATCGTCCAATCGTTACAATCATCCTCCAAGCGTTTACACGCATATGTGTTATCTTTTCAGCCCAAGAACAACTGGTTCATACCTCGTGGTATCCCTAATACTCTTAGCATAAGGTTGAATACAAGTAGGTAAATAAATATTACAATTATAAATAGTGAATGCAGTGCTTACATTAATAAAACAGATAAAACTTTTATACAGAAAAAGAGTAATAATGAAAGTAAAAATGTGTAGGCCTTTTATAAACTTACATCCAATGGCTAATTCTTGTATGGTCACAATTACACCCACTTGAAGATCTGCCGTATTTCTTCTCAAGGGAAAACTTAACTACTGAAAACTTTGGCAGATACACACAGCTTTTATTTCTGAAAATCACCCTGGTCTAAGTCATACTAGGTTGGTGATACTTGAAGAATACCAAGAAAAAGAGACACTGCTTGGCCGATCTCATCTGATCACTTCACTTCAGCCCCGGTAACAACAGGGCATACTGTGACACTGGAGCAACCTCACTCTTTGCAGCTGTAATAACTTTACGAATCGCAAAGCACTTGTGCAACTGCTTTCTCTTTTTATTCTCCTAAGAATCTTGGCCCAGGACTACATCATTCCATTTAAAATTATTTCTGAACAGGCAACACGTTCACCTAGTTCAAAACTCAGAAGGCACAGATGGGTGTTCAGTGAAAACAAACAAGAGGATTCAGTAAAAACAGGTGATGATCTACCCGTAATGGATCTGGAGAAGGGAATGACAAGCCATTCCAGCATTCTTGTCTGGAGAGCCCCTTGGACAGAGGAGCCTGGCGGGCTACAGTCCAGGGGGTCACACAGTTGGACATGACTGACGATTAACACTTTCACCTATAATGGACAAGAGAGGAAAGACTTTTATGGAAAAATGGACCGGAGGAAGCACAAGCACTCTGACCAGCAGGTCCTCTGGTGGAGGACCAGGGGTCTTCGCCCACTGAAAGAGGCAGGAGGCGGAGGCCAGGCTGACAGAGGACGGGGCTCCAGGGGTGTCCTCGAATCTGGAAGGTAACTGCACTTAGCGCGTTCACGGGGCCTTTGATGAGCCACGCAGGTAAAGGAAGGAAAAGGAGAGCGGCCCTGCCCTGGGAGGAGCTAGGCCTTCCTGACAATAGCTGCTGCCCACGGAAGACAAGGCGTCTCAGCCCGGCAGTCAGGGGCCTGCGAGCCGGCCCAGCTCTGCCCAGGCGGGGCAAGGCCGCGGGAACGGCCCCGGTGCACGGCTGGCCGACTCCTCATCTGGAAGATGAAGCTAGTAACCAAGTCTCCTTTGTGTGGCAGAGACGGCGGTGGACGCAGGCCCCATGGCCACGAGAGGCTCCACATATACCTCGGGGAGTTAGGGCCACAGGGGACGTGGGCGCACGGCACAGCACGGGGGTCCAGTTCAGACGTGGGAGGAAGCGTCTCAGGAGAGGGTGAAGCCTTAGGGGCACAAAGGAGCAGGGCGGTGGCTCTGAAGGCTGCAGAGTCTGGACTTGAGGGGAGCAAGCATGGGAGGGCCCCGGGGTTCGGAGCCCAGTGACCTCGAGTCACGTCTCATCTGAAGCCACCGCTGCTTAAGGCGCCCCCAGGGAAGCAGAGCCACCCTGGTCAAGGTCAGCAGCCGCAGGCCGGCCAGACAGGCTGGGACAGGGCACAGGGGCCCTGGGCTTGTGCTGCCCACAGAGGAGAAGCACCGAGTCCGGGGCAACAGAGCGCCTGCACGATTTCCCTAGGTACACACTTATTCCAGTGGTTAGCAGGAGAGAAGTTAGCCAGGCCTTCAGACCTGGGATACAGCAGGGTAGGGGAAATGGGATGGAAAAGCAAGAATTCTTCGCTGAAGGTACAGACGAAAACAAACGGCTCACACAGTTTGGAAGCTGAACGACCGGCTTTTGAGCTGAAGCAACTTGTGTTTTGCACAGAATTGAACTCTTTTTCTCAGGAGGTGGGTGGGCGGGGGTAGAGGTGATGACAGTTCTTTGAACAGGAAGATGAGCAAACTGGGGCCTGTTGTCCACACTGAACAAAGCTCACAAGCCCAACCTCCCCGGTGTGGGGGTGGGGAAGAGAACGGCCACAGCTGTCATGTCCTGTTGCAGCGAGGCCTTGGTCAACAGTGAGGTCTCAAACGTTCCAAGGTACAAACCGTGGGGATTCTGAAATTCAGTCAGGATGGTCAAAATTACCCTTTGACGGGATCAAAAGGATTCCAAGGCAAAGGCCCCAGACTCACACATGCACAGTATTATCCTGCCTTCCTCTTCAGGATGCTGTCCTTTACCTCTGCAATTTTCCTGAGCAAACATTTCCTTTTCCTTTTGTGCAGCTGAGTAAGTCTGCGAGCAGCGTGGCAGGACGGCGGGGACCGCAGGGCGGGGAGGGGCCCCTAATTGCGAGGCTCTTACAGGGGTTGAACCTGATCATTCACCGAATTGTTGAGTTGATGGGATTCGTGTAGCTGGTTATAAATTGATAATCTAAATTAATTCATTCAAGCAGAAATCGATTTTGTAACTCCTTGAGAGCTTGTAATAATGCTTACCTCCCACTGCTAGCTGCATTCTCTGTTTCATAAAGCTGGTCGGAAGCAGCTGGATTCAGGTGACCTGCTAGCTCATTAAATCTGTTACATGTTCCTTCTGGTAAATGATATTAAGCTGAAGTGTCCTAACGTTGGTTTCCCCCCCCCCTTTAATTTTATGACAGAAATAACCTAATTTGTAACACAAAATAACAATCTCCTTGGATTACTTTGCCTTGTTAAAATATTTTATGCATTTTTCATTTACACAGAGGTAATGGAAAAACACTTAAACTATCTGTTATTTAAACCACAAGAGAGATGTTCCTGAAAGTCTGATAGCTACAAAAATGATTGTCTCTTCATAGTCTTTACTTTATATCTGTAATAAAAGGCAGACAATTCAATTCATTGGTTAGTAAATAAAGCACGATAGTTTTTATTCTGCTTCCTGTGCATTGCTAGAACTAAAATCAGATTGCTTTTTAAATTCGTTTAGAAACGGGACTCATTACTTTCCTTTCCTCTTTCTAATCTAAAATGTCTGAAGTCCACTCACAACCCCACATTTTCTTCATCACCAGTAGCTGTAACCTAATTCTAAATCTCATGTTAAAAGAGTCCTTCTCCAAGCCCTCTGAGCCTCATGTTCTGAGGTTGAGCAATGAAATGAGAACACCTGCCTTTTGTGCAGGAGACGATTATAAGACATTTCTGGTAACCTCCTGATTTCATTTCCTTTTCCTAAATAAATTTTCAAATAAAAACATCCAGCATGCCAGAACAACAGAGGTAAGAAATGTCTTAGGGCTCTAAGTGACTAATCATTTTTATTGCTATAATAAGTGATAAGTGTTTCTCAACCAGGGGAGGCAAGTAATTGAAGCCCCCAACCCCCCTCCTCTTCAGACGCTCTACCGTTTACACAGGGGCCCACACCCATCAATTTACAGCCTCAAAGGCTGTCTTCAAAGTAATGCCTGTTGATCTGCCTTTCCTATAGGACCCACTTTATGCCAGAGACTTTAAACAGGCTGATCAACATAAAATAAGATCACTAAGTCTATAAACATTTTAATACTGAACAGTACTTATTTAATGTTTAAAATGAAAATAAGTTTTCTTTTAAATTTTATTTTTAATTGAAGGATAATTGCTTTACAAAATTAGTTTCATTTCTGCCATAGGTACTTTTCTGAATACATTTCTAGCATTGAATGTATTATGTGATCTTATTTCAAAAGAATTAAAAAAAAAAACTATGGAAAGACCATAATTATGAATATGTAGAGTAGTTACAAATGGAATTCTAACATATTAAGAATAAATAGTTCATATTCCTAAACTTAAAAAAAGCTCTTTAAAAATTAATCTTTATTTTGAGATGCACATTTCAAGATAAAAATAATGCAATCACTTAAAATGCATGTGGATTTCTTTGATCTAACACAGAGGTTTTTAAGGGAAAAGGAAAAAAAGAAGAGAGAAAAGAAAAAGAAAGCCCCTAGCATCTCTTAAGCCATATACAATGTTTCCCCAAAATCTACCCAGTGAATCACCAAAAAAAAGGTGGTGAGAAGCTAAAGCGTTAACACCTCCCCTTTGGCATCTCCCACCCAGCCCTCTGCCTGAATGTTCTCCTTAAGAAAGAACACAGAATTCAATAAGAGCTTTGAAACCCTTTTTTTTACACTTCCAAAATTTATAAATCTATTTTCCAAATCTTAAACAGGAAAAATGAGACCAACAATGAATGAACATTAGGGGAAATCCAGTTTTATAAGTCACAGACAATGAATAACACTGTCTATTATAAAAATATTTCTATGTAAGTTAAGCTATTTCATACCTTAAATAATTCTTTCCACTCTATTTTATATATATATATATATATATACACACACACACACACAGAGAGAGAAGCACATTACTGAGTATTTTAAAATAAATTTTAGAATCATTTTATATTTGCAAAATACAGAGAGCTAGTACAGAGGGATCCCATCTAAAAGAAACAGACATAACTAATGTGCAGCGGGATACAAAGCAGAATGACCTGAAGCTACACACACATTGTCAGCAAAACAATTCAGGCCTTTAAGTAAAACACTCTCACTGAGGACTGTGCTCAGCTGCCCTGGCAGCGTAACACCTAAGCTTTATCGTGAACTGCCCACTTTACAACTCACCCCTACTCCCGCCCCACCCCCACCAAATCTCAACTGGTCCACAACACTGTCACTCAGGCCCAATTACTGCGGAAGCTTCCTGACAAGCCTCAAACCCCCTTTGTGGTCCTCCCACGTGAGGGATCCCAGAGGATCCCTCTGCCATCCTCCCAGGCCGAGGGGATGTCCCCAAGGCAGCCAGGATATCCCCCTGAAATGCAGGTGAGCCCCCATTTCCTGGAAGCCCCGCCCTCCTTCCCCACACCTCTCCAATGCTCCCAAGACTCGGCTACAAGGTCCTTCCTTACAGTCAGCCTGAAATATTCAACCAACAGAATATTTGGGAAAGTAATTGCATGGTCTCCAACTACTTTTCCCAGATAAAAGAAATATAGAAATTGAATAAATAAGATTTCTAACATGTTCTTTAGAGAAAAAAAAAGGACACAGAACCACAGCTCATCATTTCTATAACATCTGAATACCACTCAGTCTCCTGGGAATTTCACTGCCTTTATGTCTGGGCAGTTGATGAATCAGTAATCAACTTTTCAGCCCCCCACCCCCATCATTCTTAAAAAGTACATTGTCATCAAAATCACTCTTAGAGTGTTGTCCAAACTCTCTGCTGACGGCTTGCCCTTGCCCTCAGGGAGGCTTCTCAGTGGCCCCCTTCGCTGATGGGTCTTTACATGTGGTCTGGAATGCCACGGCCACCTTCTGTAAATGGGCTCCTGACTGGGGACACTTGTCAAAGGTGATCTTCCGTAAATGGGCTCCTGATCGGGGACGCCTGTCAAAGGTGACCTGCGAGGCAGCGCCCACCTCCCTCTGAAATCTACACAGGAGCCCACCATCCAACAGCAGCAACCCACACTCCTTGTAACATCCACCCTGCCCTTTCCCAAACACTTTCCTCCTGGAGGGCAGAGTTTCTTGATACAATTTCTCTAGAAAATTTTAAAACTTTTGTGGTTTTTCTCAAGTTATTCCTTCATAGGAAATCTGCATGATCTTCAGTAAACAGCACCAGTGACCTAACTTGGTTTTTATTTTTTTGTCATTTTTTACTCAGAAATAATTTCAAACTTTACAGTTTACCAGGATGGTACAAAGAGCTCCCTTACTTTTTTTTTTTTTTTTTTTTAACATTTTGCAACATTTGCTTTATCTACTCTCTCTATATTTACATGTTATTTTCTTTTTTTTATGAACCACTTGAGAGTAAGTGGTAGAACTAATACCTATTACTTTTAAATATTTTGCTGTGAGCTTCCTAAGAACAGGAACTTCCTCTTCAAATTTCAAGTGTTCCAGTAATGCCCCTTAGAGAAAAAGGACCAAAACTCAAAACCAAAGAAAGAAAAGAAATTTTGGTCAAGGGTGCCCCCAAGCCTGTGCACTGCAGTATGTGGCAGACCTGATCGTCTCCTCTCTGTTGGCAGGGTCCCTGAACCTCCTCATCACACAATGTTCTTGTCATTTATTAAAAGTACAGACCAGCCATTGAGGAGAGTGTTCCTGTATGTGAGTTTATCGGATTCAGACTTTTTCTACATCCCATACCTACAAAGCACTTTTCACTCACTTCAAGCTTCTAAAACCCAGTTCAAAAACACATTTTCCCAAAGAGCTCTCTTGATTAGGAAACACCTGTTTACTGCTGCTTACTGCTGAATATTTTGTGCTTCACTGTTTAATACTTCAGCTTCCAGCTAATCTTTTAAACTAATTTCAGTGAGTTTGACAAACACACACCCCACACCCCACACGTGCACGTGCACGCATGCCTAAGTTGCTTCAGTCGTGTCCGACTCTGTGCGACCCTATGGACTGTAACCCGCCAGGTTCCTCTGTCCATGGGATTCTCCAGGCAAGAATACTGGAGTGGGTCGCCATGCCCTCCTCCAGGGCATCTTCCCGACCCAGGGATCCAACCTGTGTCTCCTGCAGCACAGGCAGATTCTTTACCACTGAGCCATCAGGGATGCCCTACATGTACCCCTGTAGCCTCCACCAAAAATGAGATACAGAATATTTCCATTTGGCAATAAGATTTCCTCCCGCCTCCAATCCCACCCCAGGAAACCCCAGATCTGGTGTACCTCACTATCCAATATGATTGCCTGTAACAGACTTTAAATGAAATCAAAGAGCACTTACTCTTTTTTTTTTTTTTTTGGGTCTAGTGTCTCTTTGCCCATCCATTTGTTGATGGGCACAGGGGTTATTTTTAGTTTTTGGCTATTATGAACAGAACAACTATAAACATTCACATACAAATCTCTGCATAGACATACGCTTTCATTCCTCTCGGGTGAATTCCTAGGAGTGGAATTGCTGGGTCATGTGGTTAGTAAGTATATGTTTAATTTTATAGGAAATTGTTATACTCTCTTCTAAACTGGCTGTGCCTTTTTACGTTCCCACCAGCAGCGCACCACAACTCCAGATGCTCCACCTTGTCACTGACATCGGCATTCTCAGTCTCTTTAATTTTAACCACCCTAGTGGCTATACAGTGGCATGTCATTATGGCTTTAATCTGCATTTCCTGATGACTGGTGATGTTTAGCATCATTTCACAGGTTTTTTGGCTATTTGAATATCTTCTTTTGCAAATGCTTTAATTCTGTTATTTGTCTTCTTAAAACTGAGTCTAAGCCATGCTCTGTGTATCCTGGACCCAAGTCCTCCACACAGCACTTTCTCCTACTCTGTGACTTAGCTTTTTATTATTGTTTTTCATGGCATCTTTTGTCGAGTAAACGCTGTAACTTTTGACGAAGTCCCACTGATCAATATCTCCTTTCATGGGCTTCACTATTTGTGTCCTAGCAAGGAAACAGTTCATGGGGTCGCAAAGAGTTAGACACAACTTAGTGCCTACACAACGAAAGAAGCTTTGCTTACACAGAGGGCAAAGAGATCTTCCCCAGTGTTTTCTCTTGGAAGTTTTATAGCTGTGGCTTTCACGGGGGGTCCATGATCCACTTCAAGCTGAGTTCTGTGAGGAGTGCGAGGCTCTCACATGCGAGCTGCCCTGTCTCTTCCCTTGATGGTCCCTCATGTGGACTGGTTTCCTCCAGACCGCAGACTACACTGCACTACGTCTCAGCATGTCTGGTCACCACTGATGACGTCTGGTCATCAGGGATGTCATGACACTGGGGGTCTGGGTTCTTCAGTCTTTCCTTGAGTGTGAGGACCGGTCTGACCAGCCGTTCCCTCCGCCTGGGGGTCAGCTCGGGTCCTCCGAGGCCAGCTTTTGGGCTCTTAGGGCAGATCCAGGGCAGGCTGTGCCTGTAGGCCCCGCGGCTACCGCACATCCTTGCTCTGGGTCAGGAGTGAACCATGAGCCCCTGTCGGGAAGCTGCAGGGATGTGAAGGGCCCCCAGCCAGCTGGGGCTCTGGGGAGGACGGCACCCAGGACTTGCTCTCTGCCCTCCCGAAGCTTCACCGTGTGTGTGGGTCAGCAGTCAGCTAAGTCTCTAGGAAAGCCTGGGCAGATTTTTTGGGAGTGCTTTATCTACATGGCTCCTTCCTTTCCTTGGGTTCCCTGCTTTGCAAATTCCGGCGGCTCCACGTCTGCAAAGCTCCTGGGCCACGAGAGCCAGCCGGGCTGTGGACGGCTCCCCACCAGCTGCAGTGAAGCAGCGGCTTGGGGAAGAAGGCCAGGTGGCTGGAAGCCCCGTGAGGCCTCTCCTCTCGGGAACCCCCGTCCTCACTGCTCGCGAGGCCTCTCCTCGTGGGAACCCCTGTCCTCACCACTCGCGAGGCCTCTCCTCTTGGGAACCCCCCTCCTCACCGCTCACAAGGCCTCTCCTCTCGGGAACCCCCATCCTCACCGCTGTGCTCCAGGATCTGGATCGACCACATTTCCCCTACCTGGTTTTCTAGTTTGTTTTATCGCCGTCAGGCACGCACTGTACTCATTACTCCTGCAGGGGCAGAGGTGGGAGGCTTCTTCCGTGTAGTTTTTATTTATTTATGTGAACATTTCATCCACGGACACGGACTGTACTTTCTTTATTTCTGTATTCAATGCAGCATCGTGTACAGAACACTGCACAGAATGAACGTTCAAGAAGTGACTGTAGACCAAAGAATGACTAGCCCCGTGTATTATATGTGGTTTACTTCACCTCTCCACGTGGACATTAGCTGAGCTGAAAAATTTGCTGAAGCGTGGGTGGCTTCTTACTGACACAGCTGTCATTTACGTGTGTGGATGGCTGAAGGATCAACATAAGCCCTCTATGTACAGGGCATCTTAATTTTTCCCACAGATGATAACATCCACCTTTATTTAAAGTAAGAAGACTCACTGTTCCCAGGTGGAGGGCCGTCGGCTGCAGCTCCATCTCGGGACAGAAGCCCGAGTCCTACCTTATGTGGCTCACGTGGCTCTCCTTGACTTTGCCCCGCTTGCGTACCAGTCTCCGGCTTGTCCTGTAAACGCCTTGCTTTCCCTTCTGCCCACTTGCTCCACTTGCCCTGGCCTGGCCCTGGCCATTCTCCCTGCCTGGGTGCGCTGTGCCAGACAGATCCAAGAAAAAAAAAAAACAACAACAACCCTCATTTCTTCAAGTCCCTGCTCCCACATCCTATCCCAACAGGGTGCACGCACCAGGACCTCCCAATTTGCTACCAGGACCACCGACCCCACCCTAGCCAGAACTCGCAGCCTGTATCCTCTCCATTCTCTTCTTCACTGAGCTTCCCCTTCCAACAGACTACAAGATTCCCTCACTTATTTTCCCTTCTGTTGAGTGCCTGTCTCCCTCTGGTAGAACAGATGCTCTACAAGCAGGAACCTTCGATCTCTTTCCGTGAGCATCCCAGGGGCTCAGAACAGTGCCCAGCTTCGTGCCCAACAAACATTCAGTGGAGACAAAATGAAGGTGCCTCTGCCGACCCTCCCGACAGCCAGCACTGTGCTGGGCGGGGGCTCAGCCCTGACAGAGGGGGCAGTCCACGTGCGAGGAGGCGAGAAGGCAGGGCTCCCACCCCCAGCTCCCTTGGTTCCTGTGTGAGCTGAGAAGCCTAAGGAATATGAGGTCCACGTAAAAAAGTGGATTCTGCACCTACCCTTCACTCAGAATTGTGTACCTATCCTTCACTCAGAATTGTGTACCTACCCTTCACTCAGAATTGTGTACCTACCCTTCACTCAGAATTGTGTAACTATCCTTCACTTGGAATTGTGTGACAGGACAAACCAAAGAAATGCTAATGAGGGGAGTGACCTGCAGGCACTGAACGCCGAGCCCAGGATGTGTTTGAGAGTTCACGCAGATGAAGAGGCTAAGTGAGGCAGGGATGGCCGGAGTAGAGCCCCAGTGGGCTCAGAAAGTCAGAGACAGCACTGGATCAAGGGCTCAAGTTGCTTCCTAAGATCTGTGCAAAGTCCATCAAGCTGACGATCAATGTTGTTGTTCAGTCCCTAAGTTGTGTCTGACTTAGATATACAGATGATATCACTCTAAGGGCAGAGAGCAAGGAGCAACTGAAGAGCCTCTTGATGAGGGTGAAAGATGATAAATGTTACGAGACAAATAATAGACACATTTAAATTTAGTTCCAATGTTGCACACTCACTGATTATAAATAAAAATATACATGTATGATGCCAGAGGCTTATTTTAAATAGAAAAATGACCATGCCTGACTCACCTTTTCTCTAAAAAGAGGTTGCTAATCTTAAAAACAGAATTTTCTAACTGCCAGTACATTTTGCTTGTCTCTGAACTGCACTGGTGCCAAAACATTTAAAGCACATCGTTCTAGAAACTGAACAGATTAGTATTTACAGAAGGTAAGCTGGCTAAAAACAGAACCACTTAGTGTTTGAAGGCCCTGCACCCCACTGGACAAACTCCGACGGAAGGGTGTGTGGAAAGTGGCCACGCTGTTGATACAGGAATCTGTCTTACTTCCCCCAGGTTCTGGTCCCCAGGTGCAATCGGTGCAGTCTCAGCCCCCAGCCTCATCGAATATATTCCATGATTATCTGGACTGTTCTCAGCAGGTAGTGAAACTGGAAAAGTCTAAAGGAGCAGGAACATGCCCGGGGCCCAAGCACCCAAAGCCGGCTCCGTCTGCTCGCACCCCTGGTGCCGGGACAGCTCCGTGCTCCCGACCTGCCGGGTGTCATCCATCTCTGCTGACTGGCAGCTCAGCAGCCCCCTCACACGCCCCGAGCCACAAACAACGTCGGGACCATCTGTGTCCTGAAGACAGGGGAGGATGGAGCAGCACTTTCCCTTCCCCACACGCTCAGCTGACAGTCTCTGGTAAAATACACAAAACAACAGATTGCGGTTCGCCTCGCAGAGCTGTGTGGAGCACGCGTCTCATCCACACACCTCGGAGGTCGCCCGAGACTGGAAGCCACAGTCAAGAGGCAAGTGTGAGTTTTGTTTTGCTTCTGTGAGAAGAGTTCACGCGGCGTCTATGAGAGCTCACGGAAGGGCTGCCTGCAGATCATGGCCGCAGTTCAGAAGGAGTGCAGCCCTGAACACTTTACCCAGTATATGAATCATCTGTGAAGCTGTAAAAACTGCAGCTGAAGTGCTCAGGAAACCCTGTCAATTCTCCTGCTTTTGAAAGAGGTTTCTGTTGTCATACACACAATTTCAAATGTTTAATAGCACACAGAAATAGAAAATAATCAGACAGCGTCAAAGTGAATCAGACCCAGGAATTTCAGAGAAAAAAAGATAAAATTAAGACAAAATTTCCTTTAATGACCACAATTTTGCTGTAATTTTTTAGATTCCCTTGGCGACTGCCCAATTTTAACCGAAACCAGTCCTGGTGAACTTGGTCGAGATACAGTTATGTGACAGAGTACCACATTTGACTATGGACTCATGGTTCACAGAAGGAATCAATTGAAGTCTGCACAAGCAGTGCTTCATTTCTGGACACTTACCGTTCCCTGACCCCAGGCACCTCAAGCCTCACCAAGGTTTACTGCCTTCCCCCAGCTGTGAGATATCTCTAAGATTACATCAACAGCAAGTCATAGAAACCACCCAGACTTTCTCTAAAAGTAGTACTTTTGACTTTGGTAAAGTATAATAAAAAAAAAAAAACAACTTAGTTCAGGACCCTATAAACTACTTAATATTAGGTGACTAATTTTCAGGAGAATTTACGAAAATTCATCCAATTTAATAATTAAATTTATGGAGACAGAGAATCAGGAGGTAAATATAAAGGAAAATGTAAATAAATAAAATAACTGAAAGTATCACAAAAGAGCATAAGACTGTTTTCTTTATGACCAAGAAGGACAGTTCTAACACCTGAAGTGCCAAGTTCATAGAATTTTCAGAAGAAAGAACAAACAGGCTGCTTATTGCCGTGTGCCTTTCCATTTGGGCTTCCTGAATGACCTGTGTGCGTCTCCCTGCAGCGTGTGCTGCACACAGTAAGACACACTGCTGCTGAGGGAAGGCTGTGCTGGCTCTGACCCATCTGTGAAGTCCCATAACCATTGCCACAGCCAAAAACCTCAACCCACCAGCCTCCCCAAAAGAATGGGACCATTTCTCTCACCTTCATGCCCTGTGCTCAGCAACCTCCTACAACCTGGCAGTCGAGGGCCTCCTGTCTTTCATCAGAGCCGTGTCTCTTCTAGAGTTTCACACACACTGGATCACACAGCACGTGTTTGTGTCTGGCTTCCTGTGCTCAGGGTGGCACGGAGATTCATCCGTATTGTCAGTCCATGCCTTTTCTCACCAAGTGTCACTCCACTGATCGTAACCATTTGCTTATCCATGCATCTCAGGATGGGCATTTTGTTGTTTTTGCTGTTTTGAATAAAGCCGCTATGAGCCTGCAGGGGCAAGTCTTCGTGTGGATAAGCTTTCATTTCTTCTGGGTAAATACTTGAGAGTGGAACTACTGGGTTATACAGCAGGTAAGCATCTAATTTTGTAGGAACTTGTAAACTGTTTTCCAAAGTCAGCCTGCCATTTACACCCACCCCCACCCCGCCCGGCAACGTGTGACGAGACCAGAAGGGCCACATCACTAACACGTGGAGTCATCCGCCATGTAACTTTCAGCCACGTTAATGGATGAGGTGTGGCATCCTGTGTTTCAACTGCATTTCCCTGATGACGGGCAGTGCTGAGCACCATTTCATATAGATAGTACCCCTTTGTATGCTATCTTTTGTCATTTTTTACTTGGGTTTTGTTTCATTACTGAGTTGTAATTTATTCTTTGAACAACTCTGGATTCAAAAACTAGGTCAAATATATATGGAGCTATTCTATTTCCTTTACGGCATCTTTTTGAAAAACAAAAGATTTCAAATTTGACAAAGTCCAATTTACCACTTGGGCTTCTCAGGTGGCTCAGCTGGTAAAGAATCTACCAGCAATGCGGGAGACCTGGGTTTGATCCCTGGGTTGCGAAGATTCCCTGGAGAAGGGAAAGGCTACCCACTCCAGTATTCTGGCCTGGAGAAGTCCATGGACTGTACACTCCACGGGGTCGCAAAGAGTCAGACACCATTGAGAGACTTTCACTTTCAATGTTACCAATTATTTTTCTTCTACAGTCTGTGCTTTTCATGTCCTAGATATCCAGGATATCTTTCTTAACCCAAGAGGCAGAAAGATTTTCTCCTGTTTTCTTCTAGGGGCTTTAGAATTTTGACTTTCATATTTAAGTGTCTGCTATACTTTTTAGTCATTTTTGTAAACGGTAAGGGTCAAGTTTCACTTTTTCCTCCCCCCCCCCTTTATTTATTTATTTTAAATTTTATTTTATTTTTAAACTTTACAATATCGTATTGGTTTTGCCAAATATCGAAATGAATCTGCCACAGATATACACATGTTCCCCATCCTGAACCCTCCTCCCTCCTCCCTCCCCATACCATCCCTCTGGGTCGTCCCAGTGCACCAGCCCCAAACATCCAGTATCGTGCATCGAACCTGGACTGGCGACTCGTTTCATATATGATATTATACGTATTTCAATGCCATTCTCCCAAATCATCCCACCCTCTCCCTCTCCCTCTCCCACAGAGTCCAAAAGACTGTTCTACACACCAGTGTCTCTTTTGCTGTCTCGTATACAGGGTTATTGTTACCATCTTTCTAAATTCCACATATATGCATTAGTATACTGTATTGGTGTTTTTCTTTCTGGCTTACTTCACTCTGTATAATAGGCTCCAGTTTCATCCACCTCATTAGAACTGATTCAAATGTATTCTTTTTAATGGCTGAGCTTATGACCCAGAAATCCCACTGCTGGGCATACACACTGAGGAAACCAGAATTGAAAGAGACACGTGTACCCCAATGTTCATCGCAACACTGTTTATAATACCCAGGACATGGAAGCAACCTAGATGTCCATCAGCAGATGAATGGATAAGAAAACTTTGGTACATATACACTTTTTCCTATATAACATACAAATATTCCAGAACCAGTTGTTTAAAAAAATATTTTTTCCTTGGCATCTTGATGAAAATCAACTGTCCACTTACACGTGTCTATGGAATCTACTGTGTTCCATGTCTCTATATGTTGCTCTTTACCTAGTTAATTCAAATTTTGATTTCATTTTTTAGCTAAAAATTGCATATATTTAAGGTATACATCAATTCTTCAGCATCAAGCTTTTGAACTGTGGTGTTGGAGAACACTCTTGAGAGTCCCTTGGACTGCAAGGAGACCCAACCAGTCCATCCTAAAGGAAATCAGTCCTGGGTGTTCTTTGGAAGGACTGATGCTGAATCTGAAACTCCAATACTTTGGCCACCTGATGTGAAGAACGGACTCATTGGAAAAGACCCTGATGCTGGGAAAGATTGAAGGCAGGAAGAGAAGGGGACAACAGAGGATGAGATGGTTGGATGGCATCACTGACTCAATGGATATGAGTTTGAGTAAACTCCGGGAGTTGGTGATGGACAGGGAGGCCTGGCGAGCTGCAGTCCATGGGGTCGCAGAGTCGGACACAACTGAGCGGCTGAAATGAACTGACTGAAGGTGTATGTGACGTACATATGCAGAGTGATTACTATGGTCAGGCTAATTAACATATTTATTCCTACTTATTGTTTCATTTTTCTTTTTCCTTTTTGGTAAAAGCACTTAAATCTAATTTCTCAGTAAATTTCCAATATTCAGTAAGTATTAGTACCTGCAGTCATCACACTGTACATCAGACTTCCAGACGCATCCAGATGAACCGTCATGCCTCTGACACCTCTCTCCCCACTCCTTCACCTCCCACCCCTGGTTGATGCCACGGCTTGACAGCAGGCCTTGGAATAAGACATGAATGTCCTCCAAGTCTGCTGTCTTTTCCAACATTATTTTGGTTATCAGAGGTTCTCACATTCCCATATGAATTTGGAAGCAGTCTGTCAATTTCCACTAAAAGCTTCCTAGAATTTTGATCAGGAGTATGCTGAGTCTATAGATCAATTTGGGGATAAATGACAGCAATACTGAGCCTTCCCATCTAAAAATGTGGACTTTTCTAGGTTTTCTTTAACTCCTTGGAGAAGGGTTTTGAATGTTTTACTATACATGTCTTGAACATATTTTTTTTTAAATGTATCACTGGTTTTCAATTTATTTCTATAAAATTTTAATTTCACTGACTATGAAATTTTTCCATCTTTGATTGGGTTGCCTAAAAAGTCCATTCAGGTTATTCTGTCTCCTCTTTTTGGTCATTCCAGCAGTCAGGCCACAGTGACTCAAGACGGCAGCCTCACCACTGCTTCAGAGTTCACCTCACACCTCTCCAAGCACTTTGTTTGTGTCACTGAAGGAAGACCTCCTCACGCCACCCCAGGGAGCAGGAGTAAGGGTGGGGGGCTGCTCCCCTTACTGCTAACGGGCTTCCTTCCCATGACACTCTCCTACAAGAGGATGGACTCGGACGCTATGCTTGAGCTCATGATGTCTCACGTGGACCCCTGTTGGGTATTCGGATATGACATGACCTACAGTGATAGTCCCACCATTCTCTTCATGAGGCTGTGATAAATCTGACAGACACTAATGATGCTGTCATTCATCAAAGGGGCTGTAAAATCAATATGATCTTAATACCTCTAGATGTGTCCACCTATAGATTATGGCTTCCCCAGTGGCTCAGTCAGTGACAAATCTGTCTGTAACACAGGAGATCCAAGTTCAGTCCCTGGGTTGGGAAGATCCCTTGGAGAAGGAAATGGCTACTCACTCCAGTATTCTTGCCTGGAAAATTTCATGGACAGAAGAGCCTGGTGGGTTACAGTCAATGGTGTCACAAAAGAGTTGGACATGACTTAGTGACTAAACCACCACCATCCACCACCACAGATCAAAAGTTTGAAAAGAACTGACTTACACAGATGTAACTGCCTTCTAAGCCATATTAACTTCCTAATGTTAAATGCATTTCAGAAATATGCATTTATAACATATTTGTGCACTTTATCAGCTAAATCAATCACTGATACTATCTGTCAGTTTGGATAAAATGTTTGGTATTCAGCCTGCTTATCTAGCGAAAAATATTTTTAAAAAACCTCAAAATGCCTTTATGTGAAAAGTAAAGATCTTCATGACCCAGATAACCATGATGGTGTGATCACTCACCTAGAGCCAGACATTCTGGAATGTGAAGTCAAGTGGGCCTTAGGAAGCATCACTACAAACAAAGCCAGTGGAGGTTATGGAGTTCCAGCTGAGCTATTTCAAATCCTAAAAGATGATGCTGTGAAGGTGCTACACTTAATATGCCAGAAAATTTGGAAAACTCAACAGTGGCCACAGAATTGGAAAAGGTCAGTTTTCATTCCAATCCCAAAGAAAGACAACGCCAAAGAAGGTTCAAACTACCACACAAATGCACTCATCTCACACACTAGCAAAGTAATGCTCAAAATTCTCCAAGCCAGGTTTCAACAGTATATGAACTGTGAACTTCCAGATGTTCAAGCTAGATTTAGAAAAGCCAGAGGAACCAGAGATCAAATTGCAACATCCACTGGATCATCAAAAAAGCAAAAGAGCTCCAGAAAAACATCTACTTCCGCTTTAATGACTACGCCAAAGCCTTGGACTCTGTGGATCACAACAAACTGTGAAAACTGATTCTTCAAGAGATGGGAATACCAGACCACCTGACCTGCCTCCTGAGAAATCTGTATGCAGGTCAAGAAGCAACAGTTAGAACCAGACACGGAATAACAGACTGGTTCCAAATCAGGAAAGGAGTACACCAAAGCTGTATATTGTCACCCTGCTTATTTAACTTCTATTCAGAGTACATCATGAGAAATGCTGGACTGGATGAAGCACAAGCTAGAATCAAGATTGCTGGGAGAAATATCAATAACCTCAGATATGCAGATGACAACACTTTTATGGCAGAAAGCAAAGAACTAAAGAGTCTCTTGATGAAAATGAAAGAGGAGAGTGAAAAAGTTGGCTTAAGACTCAACATTCAGAAAACTAAGAACATGGCATCTGGTCCCATCACTTCATGGCTAATAGATGGGGAAACAATGGAAACAGTGAAAGACTTTATTTTTGGGGACCCCAAAATCACTGCAGATGGTGACTGAAAAAGCCATGAAATTAAAAGACGCTTGCTTGCTCCTTATAAGCAAATCTATGACCAACCTAGACAGCATATTCAAAAGCAGAGACATTACTTTGCCAATAAAGGTCCGTCTAGTCAAAGCTATGGTTTTTCCAGTGGTCATGTATGGATGTGAAAGTTGGACTGTGAAGAAAGCTGAGCGCCGAAGAATTGATGCTTTTGAAGCATGGTGTTGGAGAAGACTCTTGAGAGTCCCTTGGACTGCAAGGAGATCCAACGAGTCAATCCTAAAGGAAATCAGTTCTGAATATTCATTGGAAGGACTGATGCTGAAGTTGGAACTCCAAAGCTGAAACTGATGTGGCCACCTGATGTGAAGAACTGACTCACTGGAAAAGACCCTGATGCTGGGAAAGATTGAAGGCAGGAGGAGAAGGGGGCGACAGAGGATGAGATGATTGGATGGCATCACCAACTCAATAGACATGAGTGTGAGCAAGCTCTGGGAGTTGGTGATGGACAGGGAAGCCTGGTGTGCTGCAGTCCATGGGGTTGAAAAGAGTCAAATATGACTGAGCGACTGAACTGACTGATTGTCTTAATATTTTAAAAACGCTAGGCACAATATCACATATTATACTCTCATATCACGTGTATTGGCATGTTAAAGAGTGTATGAGAAAGATAAACGCAACACATTTAAAGACTCTGTCTACCTTTCTTCCTTCTCTTGGAAACAGTATCAACTATGCACCCTCATACACAGTGGTGGTAGTTCAGAAACTAACAGTTTGTAAAGAATTGCTGCCCAAGAAACAGTATTAAGTACCTTCTTGGAATAATTAAACTTCACTTTGGTGGTAATTCCTAATTTAATGGCAGTCCCCCATCAACATGACATGCCAGCATGCTTCTCTTGTAGGAGAGTCATATGATAGGACAGTATGTTTTCAAAGGAAGTTTTCTGGTAGTTCAGAGCGGCCTCAAGCATGTTAAACATTTCCATTTAACATGGAAAGCAAACACTGCACAGGGCAGGAAGGTTTACATGGCGCAGGAGAGCATCTGACTACCCTTAGGCCAGTCTGCACACACCCCAAGTGAAATGATGGTGACAGGGAAGGGGCATCTGGCGGGGAGGGGGTGAGTGTGAAAGAGCCAAAGCTGGGACCACTCAAACTGCAGAGCTGCCTGACACACAGCGGTGTGGACCCCCGAGCAATTGAGGGGAAGTCAATTGTGAAACCACAGAGTTAGCCATCAACACAACAGGAGAGCGTTTCTTGCTATACTTCTCTCCCTTTGACGCAGAAGGCATAACTGGTTGGCTTGATTTGGGAAAAACACCATGTTTTTGGTTCGTCAAAAGCTATTATAGTAGCAGCATTATTAAGAAAACTAAATGATGATAAAAAGGAAAAAGAAATTTGCAGAGAACTTTATACCTGGGAAGTAAGCCTTTCAAGAATAACAATGAGCAGGGCTGATGAGTTTCTTTCGAAGGAAAAAAAAAAGTTCTAATTCATCAATTTTTTAAAAATGCAACTGAATAGAAATGACAAGACCTATCAGTGATAAAAGTTTCTTTTTTATTTTACATAATTTGGAACCACCAGAGACAGATTTAATTTGCCATCTTAGAATAAAATTTCAATGTCGGCTTGTTAGATGCTACAATATTTTTATCTATCTCCCCGCTGTGTGATGAAGAGAGGAAACAGGGGTGGTGCTCATAAAGGCAGTGATGAAAATTTCTTCAGTTAACAGACAACACGCTGATTACTGGCCACTGGAGTATTAGAGTGAGCCGCGTCCCAGCTGAGTAGCAAGGGGACCCGGGTGACAAGTCTGAGCCTCTAGTGTCTAATGCACGCGGTGAACCAGGAGCAAGCTTGTCCACATCAACACCGCCATCAGAAAATGCTGATGACAAATCAGTCTGATAATTACCCCATAATCACCTATAATAATGGTTGGATTTCTTCCTTATTTGGAAGGAGATAAGTTAATTTCATACAAAGCAAAGATCCAACAGTGTTGCTTTGAGAAAGGGACTCGAGAATTTTTCATTTTATAATCGGTTTTAAGGTTAGATTGCCTTTAACAGGAGGCTTTATAGAAGAGTTTAACACTTTTCATAGAGACAGGCAATTTCCAAACCTTTAAGGATAAAAGACACGGAAAAGTTACAAAAGAAGAGGGCCGCGAACAGCTCCCCCCACACGGAGGCACAGGTGCACTTCCTCCTCGGGGAGACCACCATCAACCACGGACACACCCTGCTGAGCCTGCTGTCTGCGGAGATGCTCGCCCTAAAGACCTGAAGTGGCTTCACTGGATCCTGAACGCCCGTTTTAAGCCAATGGAAAGAGGAGAAAATGGGAAAACGTTCTATTTCAGAGCTCAGTTACAAGGACGCTAAACCCGAGGCATCTCACGCAGCATTTGGGTTGAGGTTAGGTTTATGTGGCATATATTTTTGGACACATTTATAGCATACAGAGTCTTTCTAGCTTAAGGCAAAGGAAAACTGTAACTGGAAAATCATGCATGTTTGAGATGGAACCACTCTGCTCAGGAGTCTTCCCAGAGACCGAGGCTCACAGACTGGCTCTTGGCCAGGATGCTCCTCAAGCCCAGTCCCCGCCTCGGGGGACAGGGACACGTCGTCAGCCTCCAGAGGCCTCGCTGGACTCTTCCAGCCTTCATGGCCACCTCGGCCCTTGATGGACTGGCACACGTTCAGCCTCCACCCCATGACCCAGCATTTCTCTGTATCCTTCATTACCTTCTTCTCTAATAGCCCGCCTTCTGCAAAGCCAGTCAGCCTTGTCTGATCCCAGAAACGGATTACAGCTTCTGGGAAGTCAGAATGTTCCCCTGTACCCCCTGACATCCCCTGGTGCTAGATCAGGGTGATGGGTATGAGACGGGTACACGTGGATCTGAAAGGATGGCTTTCTGGGAATCGGCCGCAGGTGGTACCTGCCAGCTGCCCAGAGCTCCCTGACACACGGGGCCCCTGCTGGTGCCCAGAGCTCCCCGACAGGTGGGGCCCCTGCTGGTACCCGGAGCTCCCCGACATGCGGGGCTCCTGCCGGCTGCCCGGAGCTCCCTGACACGCGGGGCCCCTGCTGGTGCCCGGAGCTCCCCGACACGCAGGGCCCCTGCTGGCTGCCCGGAGCTCCCCGACACGCAGGGCCCCTGCTGGTGCCTGGAGCTCCCCGACACGCAGGGCCCCTGCTGGTGCCTGGAGCTCCCCGACACGCAGGGCCCCTGCTGGTGCCCGGAGCTCCCCGACACGCAGGGCCCCTGCTGGCTGCCCGGAGCTCCCTGACATGTGGGGCCCTGCTGGTGCCCATGCCCAGCCCCCACTGCAGGGAGGCAAATCTAAATCTGGGGCACAAGGCACAGCGTGCTGGTGTGGTTCGCCCACTCGCCTCTGCACCAGACTGCTGCTGACCCTGATGGAGAACGGCCCATGGTCAGTAAAGCACGTGTGGCTTCTGTACCTGGGCTTCTGCGGGGCACACTGGCGCCTGACGGGCCTCCCTACCCCTTCTCTGACCTTGTCACTCATCCTGACACTGTGAGGCGGGCACCTGTGTACATGGACACCAGCCATGTGACACCCTGGCGTGGCCCGGCCCCACACTGCTCTAGGGGCTTGGAGGGGCTGTGGGTCTGGAGCAGAAGCAACACCGCACTGCCAGCGCTCCCCTCTGCTGGACTCTGGGCTCCGTTTCATATGCGATTTTTTTTTTTTTAAGCAAATAAATGTCTCAAAATATTTGTTGGCAACATACTATTTAAAAAAAACTGTAGTATCACAAATGCTTACAAATGAATCTTTACAGGTTGGAAAGTATCATTCTTAAAGAGAAAGGAGAAATACTGAGGATGAGAAAGTTAGCTACCACTACTGGGTGCAGTGATTCTTTAAAGAAAAATGAATGTGAAGAGGGTCACTGATAAAAGACAATCCACTTCCCATCAGTTACTATGCAAGCACCTATAAAGAACTCAGAGTGAAAGTCGCTCAGTTATGCTCTACTCTTTGTGACCCATTTGCGACTGTATAGTCCATGGAATTCTCCAGGCCAGAATACTGGTGTGGGTAGCCTTTCCTGTCTCCAGGGGAACTTTCCAACCCAGGGATTGAACCCAGGTCTCCCACACTGCAGATGGATTCTTTACCAGCTGAGCCACCATGGAAGCCCAAAGAACTCCAAGGACATTTCCAGATAATTTTAATGTTAAAAATATCCCTCTTCCTTTTGGAATACAGGGGAAAACTTTCTTTTCTTCAGTAGTGGAAGCAGGTTTTGTAGAAGAACACAGTTCTTTATTAAAACTTGTCACTTTAATAAAATACCCACTATATGTTTTTCTTTGTGGTTAAACATGATAATTGGCATGTACTTTAGGAGTTCCTAAATTAATATCTAGAGCTACAGCGTCGATGATAAAAGGCAGTATTTTAAGCTAGACTAATCCTTTTTATGGGTCTCAGAAAACAAATCTAAACTTTTGAGAAAATTTGGTATAATCACGGATACATAAAATATTGCTTTGAATAGATTACTTCATAAATAAAAACACCATTGTTCAAATTTACATTTCCCTGACTAGGAATCAATTGATCACTTTCCTATGATGTAGTTCAGTTCTTCATAAATCATTCAATTGTGTCTTTTTCCCATTTACCTTCTGATACCTTAGGGTTCTCGTATCATCTTGAGTCAAGATGAAGAGTATGAACTCTTCATGTATTACACGTCTAGTTTGTAGTGTAATCTTAAATTTTGAACACTAGACATTCAGAGTTAGATCACGCTGAACAGACAACTTCACAGAGGCACTGAGAAGGCTCTCACAGGTGTGCACAGGACAAGGCTCTTACAGGTGTGCAAAGAAGGGCACAAGCTGCCCTCATCCCCATCCCCCAGCCTGCTCACCTGCTGTCACAGATGGTGACATCACAGAGGCCGATGTGGTGATGTCACCGGGGGGCAAGGTGATGTCACAGAGGGTGATGTGGTGACATCACCGAGGGTGAGGCGGTGATGTCACAGAGGGTGCCGGCAGTGCTGGCTGTGACATCCCCTCCTCTTTCCCTGCATGGTCAGCATTCCTGCCCCTCCTCCTCTGGGTCACACCTGACACAGGTTGCATCTGCCACCCACACCTATCCCCTTTCCTTGACTCTTCCTGCTGTTTCCTCTGGCTCCCAAAGATGGATCACCCTCCTTCAGTTTTGATCTTGAATTCCTTGAACTGTTTTACACAATCCTCGGGGAACTTTATTCCCCTCCTGACGTGGGCTGCCACTTCTGAGCTGACAGTTTGTAAATGTACATCTTCTTCCCTACTCATGCTTGTCGCCGTGGAGCTTAGTTCTCAGGGGATATTAGACATCTCCACTGGGATGCTCTGTCCCATCACAAACTCCTGTACTTGTGTTTAAATCACAGCTGTACTCCCCCCTCCTACCCCACCCCGGGGCCCCGACGTGTCCCTTCCGTGTCCTGTGTCCACAAAGTGCTTCCAGGGGGCTTCTCAACAGGACACGCCCACGGAATCTGCCAGGACCCTGGACAGATTTGTGGTTTCTACTTAAGATCTATACTCAATTATTTATTTAAGTATATAATTAAAAATCTCTCCTCAACTACACACTGAAAGGATTAATCTTTTACTTCTATTCTTTATTCATATATCTTTAGATATAAATTTAGGAAGGTGTTTAAAATGAACCATCTCTCATTGAAAACGTGTTTGAGACCCTCTGCTCAAAGCCATGGTGAACTGTGGGAGGAAGAAGCTCGCGAGGCAGGGACAGTAGCCCTCATCACCGTCACCTCCTTCCAAGGGCGCCCCATGCCCCTGCCCACAGTGTGCCACGTCAGTTTGGAGCCTGTGTGTGGGGTGGTTGCCCACGGTGTGCTGCATCAGTCTGGAGCCTGTGTGTGGGGTGGGGCGGCTCTGTCATTGGCTAGGGCTGGGTTTCTACTCTGCACTACGACTGGACCGCTGGAGCAGCTGAAGAGATTGCTGACTGACCCGGATGGGTTCAAGTCGCTTCACTGCAACTCACAGATGTTTTTCGTTGGCTTTGAGGCATATAAACAATCATATAAATAGCTACTGCACGCTTTATCTAGACCATCAGCAAAGCCACCTAATGTATCAGCAAGCAAACAAGTTACATTAAAAACACAGAAACTCAGGGCTGTAAACAAGAACACTAATAGCCCAAATGGTTACAATTCTGGGCCATCCACAGGGTACAGAAATCCATCTCCACTTTCCGCCAGTCCAACACGGGTCCTCAGAGGTACCGTGGCCTGCGCGTTAGCAGGTAGGCCTGTATGGAACCATTCAAAGGGCTTGAACTTGTCAGTAGAGATGTTTTCTTCACAGATCAGGAGCAAATTCTCAATTTAGTTAATCCTCCAATTTTAAACACTCCGATGCTCCCTATCTGAGGCCTACATGACACTCAGTTGTGACAGAATGCAGGTGGGAATGTCTGTCATCACAGGACCACTTAGGCTGGGCATGAGAACACGAAGCTCTGAGGGGGCTCCGGCGAACCTCAGCAAGAGATTACGTGGAGAGCTATCGGCGGAACACGGCCAGACAGAATGTCAGATTTCCTACTCAGCGGACATCTACCGCAAGTGATGCCTTGTAGTCAAAGGCTGTTAAATAACCTGTGAGGGCTTACTGGCAGCCCTGCATGTTTTTCTCATTGTTTGTTTAGTTCCAAAAGCGCTTGGTCTTTGTGTGGATTGCCCTAACTGACAGCACAGGAAACCTGGACTTTGTAAGGAGGGCACCGCTGCATTGAATTACAGGTCGCAGGTCTGGAATCAACCTGGGCTGGACTTGCACAGACAAATCCCCACCATGCACAACAAAGGAGCTTAATGTAAGCAAACATCCTCTCCATAGATAATACCAGAAAGAGATGAACCTGGAACAGGGACATTTGTGAACTCATCCCTTTGAAGAAGAAGATGCTAATGTGACAGAAAGGGAACAAGATTTTACTGATGAGGAAACAGTTAATCATCACAGGACTCACAGTGTCAAAAGGTGGTTACTCCTGACCACAAAATAACCGCCTGACGTCTGGGGTCAGTCACTCTGGGATGACAATGTGGGAGGCTCTTCTGACATAAAAACTGGTCCCAAACATGCAAGATCCTGTAGCATCTTCCTCTGTAAAACTATCATTGGCGGAAGAGACCAAAACCAGAGTATATGTTTATGTGGGAGGCACTTTAAATGTAGCTGTTAATAAAACACATGAATGAGGAGAGAAAGCTCTTTCCATCCTCTTTCTCTATAAGCTGGCACACCATCACCACCGCCCAGCCCATCTGAGTTTGTGGACACTGAATACAATGACACACAGGGGAAAAGACAACCTTTACCAGTGCGTCAGTATCAGGCACCACTTTCTGTCTGAACATTACTTATTAAAACAGATCCCACCTGTTATCACATTATCACGTCCTGAAACCCTCTTTTTGCAGGATGGAATTAGAAAACCCAGGTTTCATGAGTATTCTCAGCGATGTTGATCACTTTAGGCTCCTGCTTAGAACACTTAAAATTTAATCTACAGGAAAAGAGTACTATCTGTAAGCCATTTTTTCCCCTAGACCTATTATGGAAAGTGTGAATTGTAAAAATAAACAAAATGTACCATCAATGAATGCTTCTCTCATTCGTGATTGTTTTTATTCCAAAAGCTCAAAGTAGAGCTTCAATTAAACCATGTGTGTGTTTATGAATGACCTTCAATCATTGGTAAATACAATTATAACTGACAGACTCTTCTCAAAGCTACTTGGCTACAAGATGCATCTTCTCCAAGATAACATATGCTTAGATAACGCTGCATCAGGCAATTCAGATATACATACCACGGAATATTTAAATGCCAAACCACAACATATGGGTTACCGTACAGTTCTCATGGAGCAAAGAGCTTCAATGCAAGTCAAACCCTGATATAACCAGGCTTACGTGGATAATATATCGCCATAATTCTGCTTCAATTAAAAGCATATTTCAGCAGAAGCTCAGGATGTCGGCTCTATGCATTTTAATAATGCCAGCCTACGACTCTGCTTATGCTAAATGTACATTACTCAAATGGATTCAGAATTATGCTTTACATAAATAAAGACAGAGCATATTAAGACGAAATCCTGCACAACCTAAGTATGTATTAATGGCACAGTCCCAAGATTGCTGGCAGCTCTACATATTGTGCATAAAAATCAATCGATATTATCTATGATTTTACTAATATTTTCATTTCAAACTGTTTCTTACTCTTATCCTCCTGAAGACGGAGCAGTGTAGAAGCTGAGCAGAAGAAAGACTTCTGCGGCAGCCAAATGTCCCTGGGTGCGCCCTGGGAGACACTGAGGCCATGGTGACTTACCCTACACTTAAAGGGACAGAATTAAGAATGCACAACCTGTATTCCAGAAGGAATGGTGACAATCCTAAATTAGTGTTGCCTCATGCTAAATCCCCAACTTCTATGTAAGATACATAAAAACTTTAGAAGAAACAACCTACATTATTACTGGTAGTTTTCAATATGTAAGTTGTAATGAATGCTATCAAAAGACATAAATACAGTTTTGTAAATTTAACACTTCAAAGTTAAGACAGTTTCATATCTAGCATGATTAACATAATCAGGTAAAGTTGTTTAGGGTAATTTAATACTTGGGGAAAAAAACTGAGATGTCATCAGAACCGTCTTTAAATGAATAGCAAACTAAACTATGACAATGCCATTATTTTGAAGATCTCACCTGTTTTAGCTCTTTATTAGTAAGATTTATATAGGCATTAAGAGTTTTCAAAATGAAAGGGTTGAACCCTGATGGTTTTTATAGGAGGTGTGATTAAAGAATGATATGACAAGACTTTTAACAAGCAGCAAAAAACAACCGTGAAGTAAGCTAATCACTACAACAGAACCAAGCAAACCACTGACTCCATGGGCACACAGGGCTCAAGGGAGGGTAATGCCCCCTTCCATGTGTACTGCTTTTTTGGACTGTACAAACTCCTTTCACAGCAGCTATCAGAATATGCATTTCAACACATATAACATGTGTGTGCGTGTGTGTGTGTGTGTGTTGTGTGCTTAGTTGTAAAGTCATGTCCAAATCTTTTGCAACCCCATGGACTGTAGCCCACCAGGTTCCTCTGTCCATGGAATTCTCCAGGCAAGAATACTGGAGTGGGTTGCCATTCCCTTCTCCAGGGGATCTTCTCAACCCAGGGATTGAACCCGGGTCTCCTGCATTGCAGGCAGATTCTTTACCATTCCCTTTGATAAATATTAGATATAAATAAAAAGCCTATGCATCAAAAAGCATGAAACTACTGACCTTTAGCATTTGTTTGCAGAGTGCAAGTAAATTAAGTGTAGATAAATGACAGCCAACAAATAAAAAATTTAAAACCAAGAAACTGAAAACAGTAAAATCAACAGAAAAGCCCTTTAAAGTTTAGTTATAAGATACTAGTTCAGAAGAATTTAAAACATTGAACAAATCATCAGATTTTTTCTTCCGTCTCTTTCTGAGTATCTCTATTGCGAATCATTCATGCGTTGTTGGAAGCTGCTGCTGCTGCTGCTAAGTCACTTCAGTCGTGTCCGCCTCTGTGCGACCCCATAGACAGCAGCCCACCAGGCTCCCCCATCCCTGGGATCCTCTAGGCAAAAACACTGGAGTGGGTTGCCATTTCCTTCTCCAGTGCATGAAAGTGAAAAGTGAAAGTGAAGTCGCTCAGTCGTGTCTGACTCGTAAGGATCCCATGGACTGCAGCCCACCGGGCTCCTCCATCCATGGGATTTTCCAGGCAAGAGTACTGGAATGGGGTGCCATTTCCTTCTCCGTGTTGGAAGCTGGCAGGGTACAAAGCTAAAACACACCTAAGACGGTCAGGTGGGGGGAGGTGCGGGCATGGGTGCCCACTAAGGCCACAGCATGCCCCTTTGAAGGACAGCTCCACTCAGGGGACCCTGGGTCCCAATTGTCAGGGCACAGGATCTCATGGGGCTACACGTGGGAGTCTGTTATATGCTCAGTCTGCCTCCTATTCCTGTCTTAGAGCTCGTGCTCATCTGCTTATCCAAGCGAGTTTCCCATGGCAGGGGCAGTCTGGAAAGGTTCGAGGCACCGACAGGAGTGACCACTGCTGCAAAAGCCGCTCGCGTTCCCCAAGGGGGCGCCATAAACCCTTCTCTTTCCTCAAGGTCTGGAGGTGGCCGTAGGGACCTGGCCTTCGAGCTCCGCTGCTCCTTTCTGAGGACCAGGCAGAGTCAACCAGGCCTCGGTCATTCTGCTCATCCGTTTACAGGCATGAGGTGTTCTCATGAAAAGATGGGAAGGGGCTGGGTAATACTTTTTAGCACACATTAAATCCTCTAGTAGAAGATCTGCAGTGTGGCAAAATGTAACTCTCTTCTAACGCCCTTAGAATAAAGGCCACCTGACTACTGGGCAGTGCTGGGCCAGGGCTCTCCTCTCAGGCAGGGCTGCATTTGGTGCCCACAGTGGACAGCGTCTCATTTGACCCAGGAGGGACCAGTCGGTGATAAACATGAAAACCAGACGCACGAAACAAGAGGCACCCAGATGCTGCCCTTGACATCATGTGGCCCTGTGACCTCCCCAACACACACACTGCACAACCTTCACAAACAGAGCTGTGCTCTCTGACGATGCTAGGACCCTGGACACGTGAGTGGCACTCACTCTGCCCCTTCGGGAAGCCAGGCACAGGGTCCCCAAGGCACTGCAGCTCTGATTGCGTAAGGACAGAAGCATGTGGCCCACCCGGACCAGGGGACACTGTTTCATGATGGAAAGGAGCGAGCTGTCACCGTGAGAAGACACAGAGGAACTGAGAGGCACACTGCTGAGTGAAAGAGGCCAGGCTGAAAAGGCGAGGCACTGCATGGTTCCCACTGGAAGACACTCAGAAAAAGGCAAAACGATGGGGCCAGTAAACCGATCAGCAGCTGCCAGGGGCGAGGGCGATGGGTGGGGGGTGAAGAGGCATCAGTGTTCAGGGCAGTGAGAAGTCTCTGCACAACACTGTGATGGAAGATGGTCGCTCAGTCGCTAAGTCGTGTCCAGCTCTTTGTGAGCCTATGGACCATAGCCCCCAGGCTCCCCTGCCCAGGGGGCTCTCCAGGCAAGAATGCCAGAGTAAGTTGCCATGCCCTCCTCCAGGAGATCTTTCCGACCCAGGGATCGAACCTGCATCTCTTACATCTCCTGACTGGCGGGTGGATTCTTTACCACGAGTGCCACCTGAGAAGCCCTTAAAGAAATTAAGGGACTTTAAGTAAAAACATATCATTTGACTTACTTTCATTTTGGATTCCAACTGGTAGTAGGTTTATTACCTATACTGAACATTTCTTTTGAAATTTAAAATCTACTTGGGAGACAATGTCTAAAATACAAATATACCCTATATCATCAAACACTGGGTGCTGGCAGGCTGCGTGAGGTGATACAGTAAAGAAGAAAGATTAGACTTAAAAGTCTCCATCCTCTTGCCTTTAGAACATGCACCAGGATCTTACTTGGCCTGCTTATTTGTTCTTGTCCCACATTCCTCACACACACACACACACACGCATGCACACACACGCACACTCAGTAAGCGCTCCCCCTCTGCTGACCTCCGACACTGCCATCACCCCAGCACTTACACGTGACGAGGACTGCACTAATACTGGATATGAAACACATTCTTCAGTACTGAGTACTTGACTCCAGAGCACTCGAAGATGAGACGTGAACAGCGGTTCTCCAAACCAGGGAGATGCTGACAAATAAGAGCGTAAGACAGACAATGCTTGAGCTCATCTTGGAAAACAGGAAAGTGAGGCAGAGGTGAGGAAGGCATGCTCAATTCTTTATATAAAACCTGGATAAACATCCCCCCAACACTTTGATCATGTCTCGTGTTAAGGACCTGGGACAGGCTGGAGGTGGAGCTTTACATGTCCACCCTCGGAAGCTCATGATGAGCAGTGCTGAAGACCAGGGGGTTTAAAGAGCCTCCCAGCCTGTAAAAGCCGGTCCCTGTAAAAAGGATGGTCCCTGCTGGGCCATCCGCCTCCCTCCCATTAGAGGAGAAGCCATCTTCACATGATCCCTGGAGGAAGGCGGGGACTGTCAGTGCAGATATCCAGGGAGTTCACTAATCAGATACTTACTACAAAAGTATCTTTATGTTGACACAAACTAACATCTTCAAGTTCCTAATCTCTAGTAAGAATAGTAGACTGTAACCCTCTCCTGTTTACTGCTCAGAACAATTTCAAAGTTCACTCCTTTATGGAGAACATCCCATGAAGAAGATACAGAGAGAAGACAGTGAAACACTCCCCCTAAACCTGTAATTAACACAACACAGCCCAGAGAAGCTGGTCACGTGCGCCCAGACATAAGGCATCCACCTGGGACATTCGTGATGGGGTGGCTCAGTGGGGACGGAGGAGGCTGAGGTGCAGCCTGTGTGGCAGGCACAGGCCGCGGCACTAACAGGGAAACCGGTGTCACCACGGGAGGGGGCAGCAGAGGAAGGGACCCCACAGGCAGGCTGGGCAGGGAATGCAGGGCTGGGTGCACGGTGCTCAGCAGCGGCGTGCGGGGTACCAGCATCCCAGGACGGGCGTCCAGGAGGGGCCCCCAGGACCACTGCACCCCCGGGACTGGCACCCGGGAGGGGCCCCCAGGACCCCTGTGCCTCCAGGATGGGCATCTGGGAGGGGCCCCCAGGACCACTGCACCCCAGGGACCGGCACCCAGGAGGGGGCCCCAGGAACACTGCACCTCCAGGACAGGCATCTGGGAGGGGGCCCCAGGACCACCATGCCCCTAGGACAGGCACCCAGGAGGGGCCCCCAGGATCACTGCACCCCTGGGACCACTGTGCCCCTGGGACGGGCATTTGGAAGGGGCCCCCAGGACCACTGTGCCCCTGGAACGGACATCTGGGAGAGGCCCCCAGGACCACCGCACCCCCGGGATTACCGTGCTCCCAGTGAGGCAGGAAGCTGCCCAGGTGGCTGTCTCAGCCCTCCAGCCCAGGCACTCGTCTTAACTTGGCTGCTCTGCTCTAGCTCTGAACTCACTGAAGCAACATCCTGATTACCATTTGGCCTCACAAGTACGTTTTCTGCAGGAAATGTGTTGATTGTTGGTATGAGTATTCCAGTCCGCTTGGTAGTATTATATCTCAATTTGAAAGGAAAACATTTTAACTTTTCTAAACCTTCTAAAATAAAATGACCTTGTAAAATTTCGTTACTGTGACTTTGTCAGATTTATCTCTGGTTATATGTAAGACTGTGTTTTGAGAACCGAGTTAAGTCACAGGACACCCAGCTGGGGTCACAGAGGACTGCTTGGTGTGGGAACCTCCCACCCCAAGGTCTGTCTGGTGTCAGACAGAGGTGGTGTGAGCAGGGAGGTGGTGTGAGAGTAAAGTGAGCAAGGGATGGTGTGAGAGTAAAGTGAGCAAGGAGATGGTGTGAGAGTAAAGTGAGCCAAGGATGGTGTGAGAGTAAAGTAAGCAAGGAGATGGTGTGAGAGTAAAGTGAGCAAGGGGTGGTATGAGCAGGGAAGTGGTGTGAGCAGGGAGGTGGTGTGAGAGTAAAGTGAGCAAGGGGTGGTGTGAGCAGGGAGGTAGTGTGAGCAGGGAGGTGGTGTGAGCAGGGAGGTTGTGTAGGCACGGAGGTGGTGTGAGAGTCAAGGAGAAACGCAGGAGGAGAGACTGGGTTGTTTTCACAACCCAGGTAACATTCTGGAAAAATTATCTTTAAGCGTAATATAATGTCTATCCAAAAATATGGTTGCTTCATACACTCTTTGCGTAAATTTAAATATACAGATAAATGTGTGTGTGTGTGTATAAGGAGCAATAACAACTAATTCCATAAAACTTCATCTCTAATAGCAATAAAAGCTTCAAGAAGATGATAAGATTAGGCTACCTAAGATTCAAAACAATGTTAGGACTAGTTTCAGTCATTAAAATCTTACTAATTATTGCATGGTCATAATGTCAGTCCTTCTTGAAGTACTGATTCTCTATTAAATGACAATAAAAAGGTACATATTAGTTTTTCCTTTATCTAGTATCTTTTAATCCTAAGTTCAAAGAGAAAAGCTTAATGAAATATCTGTACTGACATAATCATATAGCTATTAATGATACAGCTTAAGGATACACAATAACAACCACATATAAAAAGATATGAGTGTCTGTTTTGAAAATAATTGTTCTGGAATAATATTTGGTTTATTTCTCCCAAATAACTGTTTTTGGGTGAGTTGGTTTTTGAAATAATTCTATGCACGCTAACTTATGATTAAACAAATGTTTCTCTAGTTTACATTAAATGCTGAGGTTGGCCTGATTTCCTACTTTAAAAAATCATTGTTTTTGAATCTCGAACATCTTAATGTCAAAAGAATAAAGAAAAATTAAATCAAGCTAGGTACTTACCGTCATTATAATTACTAGTAAAAATATGTCAAGTATATATTTATGTGTCTGAACAAGTATAAACACACACACACTCACACACACCCCTCCCTCCTTTCTCTTTCTTGAGTTGTTCTTTCGTTGTTGTCCTTCCAGTTAAGGTCTCAACTTTCTCCCAGGAAAAAGGAAGCAGATAACCATAGTGCCCTGGCACCAGGTGTCCTGGTACCTACCAAAAGGAAGCTTCCAGTCCACACGATGACACAAAAACAAGACACTGCATCTGGGTTGTGACAGGTACTAGTATACTTTGCTGTCACATTCTTAGCAGAATGAAAATAAATCCTTGTATTTCTATACGCAACTGTATTTAAATCTGTTTAAAAAGAGGTTTAAAAGCCCCTTTCTAAATAAAGCATAATGTGAGAGGCTTGGGCAGAATGACATGAAGATGGGAGAGCTGCGTGTAGTCAGGAAGAATGTAACACAAGGGAAAGAAACACTCCGGAAGTTTAAAAAACCCAAGTTGAGTCAGAGGACATGCACACGGAGAAAGAGCAGAGCACTGGCATATGAACAACAACGCCAAAACAAAGTAGAAGCAGACGCTGAAACCCACACATCCAGGGCATCCCCGGTCTCCGGCCACCGTCATCGGTGGCCGGGAAAGTAGAGAGAACAGGGGCTCAGGAGGTAGACCAGGGGCGCAGCCCAACTTGCAGAGAAAGCTGGCTCTGTCCTGAGCCACCACTTCCAAAACCCACCACCCCCCAAAGTCACCACCTGAGCCGAGACCTTCCACACACAATCCAGAGTGATGTTTTTGAAAAATTAAGGCATCCAGGCTCCTGTTCGGCTCACGCCCCTTTAAAGGCCTGTCAGAGGCAGCTCTCCATCCTCGTCCTGTTCAGCCTGTGGACCACGGCCTGCCCTCCCCTGCCCTCAGGCCAGTGGCCGCCCCAACAGTGCAGACGCCGCTCGGAGCCTGTCCTAAGCACTGCGTTCAAAAGTCACCTCCTGACAGCTGGGGGGTGGGGTGCATGTGTCATTCTCTGCGCGGCGTGCTGGTCCAAGGCATTATGCCAAACCTTACCACACACCCCATTTTCAACATGTGCAGTTATGTCAACTGTACCTCAATAAAACTGTTTTGTAAAAACTCATTTTCTTAGATTTTTCCTGAACTTTTTACACACAGCAGTTCCCACCCACCTGTCCCAGCTCCCTCCTCTCTGATCCAGTCCTCTGTTTGTTTGTTCCTCTTCCAGACTCTCATCCTGGTGTTACAGTATTTATTCACTATTGACTTGCTTAGACTCCGTCTCCAGGCTCTGGAGCGGTGGCTCCTCCCCAGAAGGCACAGCGAGACATTTGGGACATAAATGGCCGTGGGCCTTTGGCCAGTCCTAACCTCCCTGTGCCACCCTGTCCATGTGGCCAGCAATGACAGGATGGCACCGGGCCTGGGTCAGGAGAAGAGAGACTCCAGACAGAGAGAGCAGGGCCTGGCACACCTGAGGGTGAGACGCACTCCAGCCGCCCAGAGTTCACAGAGAATACCGTGGCTGTGAAGAAGGAGACTGAGTCACAGAGTCCTTCTATTTTTGGTAAGTAAAGTGTCAGTCACCTCTCTAAAATGATCAAGCAGTCTCTCCTCAGCCTGCTTCTAATTGCTTATCGTTGATTTCTCATGGATATTCAGAAGTATTTCTCTTCGATAACAGAATCTGGTAAAACTACTCACGATGCCCTCATAGTTACTCTTGAATACTTCCTGGAGCTGAGCAAGAAGTCGTTATTCAAGTGCATTTTTGAATTTCTAACTTGTTTCTATGCGCTCTATTTACTTTCCTAGAATGGCTGTTAGTCCCGCTGTAACCCATTTTGTACCATTGCCCTGTTCTCCAATTATCCTTGGTAGTTCTATTAAAAATTCAAAAACTGATACTCTTAGCACTTATTCTCATTCAGAAAGTGAGCTCATTCCTGAAAATTAAGACTATAAAGAACACATACTATGAAAACGAATCAAAGTTAATGATGAAAATAAAATACACATAAACTCAAGACAGTTAATACTGCAGGTGAAATAAACCTGCAAATACAAAGCTCAAAAATAGAGTAAATGGAAAAGACACCACATTTCAAGGCTTTTCTGGTAGCTAAGTAATTACAGGGAAAGCTATGATGACAGTCATAGAAGAAATATCAAAATGTGGATATGAAAGGACACAATCAATGAGGACATAAGTGATTAAAGGCAGAACTGTCAACAGTTAACTCACTGGGAACTCACGCTGCGTGGGACAACATTAAGTACTCTGGCGTTTGCAAAACTGTTGGGGCAATTCAATAGTGTGGACTAAAGCCTAATGAGCAAAGAAACAAGAACAGAGAGGAAAGAAAGCGAAGGGCCTTGGCCCCAAACCAGGGAATGCCCTTGTTCCTCCCACCCTTCACTACCCTGCCTTGTGGGGATTCCCATAGTTGATGAGCAACTGAAGCAGGGAATGTTTTCTGCTTTTCTTTAAAATGTCCCTATCATACAGAAAAATGAAAGGATGGGCAAGGCTGAAAGGAAATGTCTGGGAATGCAGTTGCTATGGTCTTAGCAGACTCTTGTATTGCTCTCCTGAACAGGAGGGATTATTATTACCCATTCTAATATCTTATATCTGCCCATTCCAGAATCAAGAAAAGAAAAAAAAAAAAAGTTGCATGTGAAAATATTAAAATCTGAATGGCAGTGACAAAATTTTCAGTACAGACAATCAATTCGGCTCCAGTAAAGGCAGCAGCAAAGGGTCAAAACAAAATCATTAGAGAGGTTTCTGAAGCTTCTAGAAGCCTCATTAAAACCATATCCTGTTAAAAGTAGGAAAACCCTGGAGAGTCAGGTGAGGGAGCACAGAATGCATGCGATCACAGTATTCCCATTAGCAAGAAAACGGGAGACCTCCTTGGGTGCAGAGAGAACTTAATTCCAAAGCTGCTCACCGCACTGCACAGAGGCAGAGATGCCTTGCAGAATTTTAGAAAAGCAGGGCTCTGTGATCACAGTGATTCTGACGAACACCACAGAAACCATATGGAATAATTTGTAGGTGCCTGGAATGTTAGAACAGCTATACACAGGGTCTCAGAAAACTTTCTGAGTCTGTGGTCAAGAGAAATCCAAGTGAAACGATGCTCTTCCTACACAGGGCCTGCCTCTTGCCCCGGTTTTCGTACCTTGATCAGCGGGACTTCAGAATGAGGCCTCTTCTATTTTGAACAGCAGAAAAAAACAATGTCCACCATTCACTGAGGGCCTACTACATGCCCGAAACAACACTGTCCCCACCTTGTTAAATGCCTAAGTGTTTAGTGTGGTGGTCGCTCAGCTGTGTCTGACTTTGCGACCCCATGGACTGCAGCCCGCCAGGCTCCTCTGTCCTTGTGATTCTCCAGGCAGAATACTGGAGAGGACAACCATTCCCACCTCCAGGGGATCTTCCCAACCCAGGTCTGCTGCTCTGCAGGCAGATCTTTACCAGCTGAGCCACCAGGGAAGCCTGCAAAGGTTGGCAGGCAGGAGTCAAGGCGATCACAGTCTATGTTTTCGGGCAGTGTACACAGATGTCTTCAGACACCGGGGCAGGTTAGGAAGACAGGAGCCCTGCAGTCCAGAAGCTTATCCCTGATTGCTCTGAGTCTGGCCGGACTCTGAAGACGGCTCCCTGGCCCCCTCCCAGGACTGCCCTTGGCTGCTGGGGCTACATCCAGGTGACTTTTGGAGAAGCCTCACAGCCCATCGGGGCTCCTACCATCCCCCTCCCCACTGGCCTCAAAGATGGCTCTGCTCCTGGAAAGCCAGTTTTAGCTGGGAGAGTCTTTGGGAGCCACCAGCCTGACTGTAACTAGTGGGTGGTCAAAAAAGAAAAAAAAAAAAAAAAAAGGATCCATTTTCTATTGGGCTGTATTCTCTGAATCGACTTTTGCAGAGGAACAGCCACATCAAGCAGATCGAGCACCCCCTCTGCCCCGGGGGCTGTGCTCTCGGGTGAACAGCCTCGTGCCAGCTTCCTGGTTCAGAGATGCCCACATACGTGCAGGAGGCAACGGGGCCTCAGCAGAGTCACGCCGTCTTATCCATGAGAGGGATGTCACTGTCTGTTCAGAGATTTCACAGTCCTTTGTACAAAAGGACCCTTGAGGAGTCAGATCTTGCTCTTGTCTGCATCTAGTCTTCCTAACCTGGGAATCGGTAAACATTTTTTGTGCCCTCAGATCCCCAAAACTTGTATGCCAACTTTCAGAAAAGTACCAGTATTCTGGGATTTTGCTTTCATTATCATCTGAACAAATATGAATTATGAAAGCGATTGGGACGATAATCTAGTATTATTTTTAGTTTCATAAATTACAGCATTATCACCCTGGGAAGATCCAGCGAGTTCATCTATTAAAATTTTGTTCTCCACTTTACACTTTCACTCAACAGAGTGAAAGCAGAGAAGGGTTAAGTGGCTGCATAGACAGTGGCCACGAGCAGCAGGGCCGGACTCCAGCTCCACTAGCTCTCCGCTTCACGGGCTTTTCATTTTCGTCAGCATGCCCACGCTCTTCACAAGGCGCTAGTGGTTCGTTAGGAGCATTTGATTTCTAATGTGTTTTCCTTAGAGAAACGTAGCTGCTGAAAATATCATAAGCGGCTTCTAATGCATTATTTCAAGTTCTCTTGCTCGGTATGAGCCACAGAATCCTATCGCTGGTTTTCTTCTGCACTGTCCCATCTGCTCTATGCATCAGCACAGTGGCTGGCTGCAGACTTGCTGGATTCTTCCACAGTGGTTTCCAGTCTTTGGACTGCCCCTTCTTTTCCCATGCTGGCATGCTTTCTAATTTGCAAGTGGAAATGAAACCCTTATATAAAACACCGTAAGAGTTAAAAGTTAAGACATTTCTTTTTTATCTCCAACTTTAATGCTTGGAATACTCTGATTTGAAATCTTCTTTTAAGGTTGTTGTTTTCTCTGGTTTGTAATGTAAAGTTATCTGCATTTCTACCTGGTCTTCTTACAGAAGTCTAAGGTGCACAGAGATTTACAAACACTGATGAAAATAGTGAAACTGTTAGTTGTTCAGTTGTGTCCGACTCTTTGTGACCCCATGGACTGTAGCTCGCCAGGCTCCTCTGTCCATGAAATTCTCCAGGCAAGAATATTGGAGTGGGTTGCCATTCCTTTCTCCAGGGGATCTTCCTGACCCAGGGATCAAACCCAGGTCTCCTGCATTACCGACAGACTCTTTACCATCTGAACCACCAAGAGGCTCACTTTAACCTCTGCCTCCAACATATTCTCTTTAATATTTTGCCTTCCCTCTGTCCTAAAAGGTAAACTTGATCTTTCCTTAGGATAATATGTGATGAGAGTAAGTTATATTTTTACGGAATATAATTTTCAAAAATAAACATAAAATATTTCAGAATGATGTGTTAAAGAGCTAAATTAATTTGATATTGTTGGGAATTCATTGTGCTCTATATGGGAACTCAAAACTAGACTAACAATTCTGATAAAATTCACACTTCAAAAGTGATGGCTCTGGATACAAAGCTTTGTGTAAGGAAGGGGAGAACAGGGGAAAGCTAAAAACTAGCAATCTGGACCATGCTGTTTATACATGAATGGAGCCCCTCAGTAATGAAGACCAAGCATGGCTGACGTCAGTGGATGCCTTGTATGAACAAGCTGCAGGTTATAACAAACGGCAGGACGACAGGAGACTCCCATGGCACGTGAACGGAGAAAGGCACCACTGAGCAGAAGCTGCCGTAGAGAAAACTGGGGGACAAAGGGTGATTAAAGCATTTGCTCCCTTAAACAGTTAAAGCAACATAAGCAAAAAGGAGAAGCAGGCAGGAGAGCATACTTTGTTCCTAAGACAAAAAAAGACCCTCTCAAAAGAGGTGATGGGAATCCATACTCCGATGGGGCTCCGGGTGCACTGCCCACGGAGAGAAGGGTTCTGGCTTCGACTGTTAGTGCTGCACTTTGTTTTTGCTCAGAAGTCCTTCTTTCCAAATCAGTTTTGTGGGTGTGAATTTACAGCACTTTTCTGTGTTCTTGTGTAAAAGAGGCAATTAGAAGGAAAGGAGGCTCGTAAGAGGAGAAAAGAAGTGAAGGAGGTAGCTAGGGACAAAAGGCACAGAGGCAGAGCCACTGGTCCAGAAGGGAGCTCAGAGCTGTGAGTCTCAGCGGACGGAAATGCGTGGCTGCAGACACACGACTGCCTACCTGTCTGTCTGCACGGGGCCTCCTCTCGGTGGTGGGCTAGGTACTGCTGCCCTGCGGGATGCGGGCTGCGTCTCCCCCGCCAGGAGGCGGCTGCCGCGGGGTGCAGTCTGCGCCTGCGTGTGCCTTTTGTGGCTGCAGCCTGCCCCAAGCTTCCACTTCTTTCACGTCTTGAAAATCTCTCCAATTTACGTTTAATTTAAATGATGCCATCTCACATCACACCCCATTGAAGTACTACGTGTACTTTGCCGAGTCCAGCACTACCAAAGCGAGCCTCTGCAATTCCCCAGCAAGCTGCAATTAAGAAACGGCTCAGCTGAGGCCGGCATGGAAAACATCAGGAACCTGGGCCTTCTTCCTTAGCAATATTTTTAATTCTCCCAGGTCACGTGAAACCAGTAATAATTTCAGCTAAAATTAGGTAATACCACTCACTAAGGAAAACAAAAAAAGCAAACTTTACAGAAGAGTCTTGTTGGAAAGGCTTTTCCCCTCCTCCAGGATTACATAAATAAAGGAGAAAAACATAAGGTGATTTCTTGGAATGGCTTGGGCGAAGTCCAGTTTGGGACAAAGGCGGGACAAAGGCGGGGCAGGAGAAAGCGATCTGCCAGGTGACCAGCAACGACCAAGTCAAGCTATCCACTTAGAGGCCCTTCAAGTACTCAAACAAAAACATGCTTCCCGGGGAAAAATAAATCTTATTTGAGAACTATAACGTTATTAACCAGGAAGCCCATCACAGCATACAATTAAACTCACCTGAAGAGAATTACTTAAAATGTACTTTAAAAGCCCCTCTCTCAAAGACAACAACATAGATAAGTTGTTCGAAGCTTAAAAACTGTCAGGTTATTTTAGTCATTTTTCCCAGAATATTTTGCTGTTGTTGTTATTTTGCTTTAAAAAATGTTTTTATCTGCCACAATTAGTGGTTTCTTGCATTTAATTTTTAATGCATCTCTAATGAGAAACAAATAGCTAAAATCATTCTCAGTTTTTAGTTTCAACCCAAAAAAGCAAAAGAGAATGAGCCTACAGATTGTTATAAAACATACATTAATGTTTTCCAAATATAACTGTTAGAATATATGTTTAATTTAGAAATAAAATACACCCTAACAATTAACAAATAAAACCATTTTAAATGAGATTAAAATATTTTCTCTCTGATAGCTTATATTTGTGACAATTCACAAAACAAAATACATCTTTTAAAAAGGGTGAATTTGATTACTAAAAATCAAATAATGCATGTTTGCAAAAAGATTGATTCAAGGGATTTGTTTATTTTTTCCTGGGGGTGGAGCAGAGAACAAATTCCACAGTTATTACAACTGCACAATCTCGCTGATTCTCATAGTAAATCTGGCTTTGTGAAATTTGAAAATTCCATCTTTAGTCACACTGTTATTCACAAAACTTTAAAATGATTCTCTAATTTGGAATAAACTGAAATGGTTTCTTCGCTTTCCATTTTACTTTGTTATATAAAATGCTCTTGCATATGTGTTTCCTTACATTTCTGCTGTGCACTCCTCCATGACCCAGCTTAAACACGTGATAAATTAATTAATGATCTTACAAACTGTCTTTACACGGCCAGTACCTTAGGCGACGACTAAGCTAGAGGTGTTGGTGTCGTGGACGCAGAGAATGGCCACTGGCAACGTGTTTAATTTTAGACGTGGGAGCGGGTGTTGGAGGAGCCTGTCACCTAGCTGTCACCCATAGGTTTGAGGTGAGTGGCAAAAAGCCAGAGAAACCTCCTGAGGTAGGGAGGCTACAAAACCCAGGCTGTACCGACTGGAAGACAACAGTGGGACAGAGCAGGATTCGCTAGGAGAGGCTGTTTAATTACTGTGCTATTAGTACGAGGCCTTGCCTGTTTAAACCGGGGGAAAAAGAGAAAGAAGTAGAAAATTAGATTAATGACAGAATCATTAAAAAAAAAAACAAGCAATTAAAACCAAATAGAGAATCCGATTCCTTTGACGCTGGTATATTTACGAAGAAAATTTTAACAATAAAATAAATACTAATAAAATGAGAGAAGAATGAAGTTTTTACAAAAATATTTCATCCCGTCAACAGCTTTTAGAACACGATTCACGAATTTTCTCTAAATCTTATTTTTTCAATTTTAGAATTTAAGTTGCCATGGTTGAAATGATATTCAAGCCTAAGAGTGGTTTTCTAGGCAACATGCACTTCCCTTTCAAGGAGCTAAACTCTTTCTTATCTCTAAACAAGCACAATAAAATGTGCAAGCTGTCTGTGGGAGAAGGAAAAAACAAAAGACAGCACAAAACTGGTGGGAGAGCTAAAAACATATGCACAGGGCACGCTGCAATCTATTCAGTTGGTCAAAGTAGATGTATTTTTTTAAGCATGATAATTGACATTAAATCTTTCATGGAAATAAATCCCAACTCCCACTTAAAAATAAAATCTCAAAAGTAGGTGGGGAGTTTAAGTTGCGACTCACACTTAGCCTGGAATCTGGAAGGGAACGGAAAGGCTCTTGGTGTGCTCTGGGTTCTCAGAGTGATTCATAAACTGTCTTATTTCCACTGTTACATACTGGAAGCTGTAAATAGTCAACTAAGCGATGCAAGCTGTAAGGGGGAAAGCAAGCAATTGACTGGAAGCAGGTCAGTGCTGCTGACTGTTGCGGGTTAACAGAGGACTATACAGATGGAGACAGACGAGAAAACTGTGAGCCCGCCTCGCTTCTACCCACGAGCTGCGATTGTTCTTGGCTGTTCCTTGGCTTCGTCTGAATACTGGTGTGGCGCTCAAACTCATTCTTTTAAACTCCTTTAAAACTAAACACAGGCTTTCCCCCCTTCGCTGCTAATTACATACTTTTTTGTGAAAGAAGCAAGCCCTTTATTGCTCATAATTTCAGCTATCACTTGCTCGGGGATCTTCTCAGATCAATAGCATATAGTTAAGTGGAAGAAAAGGCTAAGTGTGATTGCTGTTTGCAAAGCAAGGATTAATTTTTAGTTTTTAAGTGCTCTCGCATTTCATGTTAAAATATGAAATTAAAGTCACAGGTTCAAAGTAGTTACACATTCAAGCTTTTTGTTAAATATCTGTCATTTTTTAAATCTTAAATACTGGCGTAGGTTATAATAAAATCTGTGTGCCTTCTGCAGTTTTACACATTCCAGTGCTGGTGGCCATACATCTTTGATGGCAAAACTCCATGGTTGTAGCACCATAAAAATCAATAAATATTAACCTTTTCTGGCACTTTGTGCACAGATGCTTTATCAATGGCTGTCAGCTAATAGAACAGTCAGTGATGAACCGTATTTCTCAGCTCAGGAATCCATAACAAATTTAGAAATCAATGTAAATTAACACACTTTTTAAATTAAAAAAATCATCACCAGATTTTATTTTCCATGAAAAGAATACAAAAGCCGAGAAGCTCCCATTTCGAGGCAGTGCCTTTGGTGGGCTGTGAATATCACGCCGCACTGCAGCCCACAGAACTAAACATTATACACACCTCCCAGGCCCCACTGCTACAATGATATGGATTTTATACATACACACACACACACATATAATCTTTTTTCAAACTTTAGGTAACATACTAAGTGGGAAAATCTTTATTCCATTACAGCATCCCATTTTACTTCTATTAGCAATCTACATGCTTCCAGAAGAGCCACACATAATACCAAACACAGTTGGGACGACCCAGAGGGATGGTATGGGGAGGGAGGAGGGAGGAGGGTTCAGGATGGGGAACACATGTATACCTGTGGCAGATTCATTTCGATATTTGGCAAAACTAACACAATACTGTCAAGTTTAAAAAAAAAAAAAAGTTAAGTCATTAAAAAAAAATCATGAAAAAAATAAATAAATAAAAGAAAGGGGAGAGCCACTGGGGAGAACCAGTGTTACTTCACACGGTGAAACGCTCCTGGAAGTCTCTGCAGAGGTGAGTCCTCCCTCTAATCCACACCACCTGCAGGGCACATGGGCAGCACCCTCGGCCTTGATGACACAGCCTGGGGACCCCCAGCTCACACACCAAGCACCTCGTTGCAGCCACTTCACGGTGTACCTTCTGGTTCTCCTAACACAAACTTTTGGCTTTGTAGTCATGGGTCAGTGTTATTGAACAGCCTGATATATTGATTAACTTAGGTGAACTAAAGACTGCAGCTGCTGCTGCTGCTGCTAAGTCGCTTCAGTCGTGTCCGACTCTGTGCGGCCCCATAGACGGCAGCCCACAGGCTCCCCTGTCCCTGGGATTCTCCAGGCAAGAACACTGGAGTGGGTTGCCATTTCCTTCTCCATTGCATGAAAGGGAAAAATGAAAGTGAAGTCGGTCAGTCGTGTCTGACTCTTCGCGACCCCATGGACTACAGCCTACGAGGCTCCTCCGTCAAGACTAGTGAAAGTCAAAGTCACTCAGTCATATCCAACTCTTTATAGTCCATGGAATTCTCCAGGTCAGAATACTGGAGTGGGTAGCCATTCCCTTCTCCAGGGGACCTTCCCAACCAAGGGATAGAACCCAGGTCTCCCACAATGCAGGTGGATTCTTTACCAGCTGAGCCACAAGGGAAGCCTAAATTCAAGACTAAACTCTCTCTTAATATCTTGAATTTGGTAACTTAAGTAGCAAAGTATAACTTCTATCTGCAAATTTGCTCATTAGTATATCCATGACTATCCCTCTATGGAGGACAAACAACCTGTGTTTTCATGGTCTAGTTTCCTTCAAAAGTACTCTGAAATTCCAGCAGGGCAGCAATTCAGACAAATAACTCAATCTGCAGATGGAAAATGAATGTTCAATACATAAAGTAACAGCTGCAAGGAAGAGAACCCCAGCGTGCTGAAACCTCCATTACTATAAGACCCAAAAGTAGTCAGCTCTGGAGAGGAATGAGTTTACACTTGTCATTCTTTCAGTGATACCTGTATTTTCAATCTCTAGATTACTCAGTGTAAGAAAAATCAAAATTCTTAGGAAAATATCATTTTACTAGAGTTACATGACTTTGGGCTATACATTTTAAAAATGACCCTTTTGATAGAAATAACTCTAATGTAAATTGATTTTTGCAGTAGATGCAACTCTTAGAACTTAAGATTTTCAAAGTGACTGCTTTAGGGATAGAATGAGGAAGACCTCTAAAATAAATTCATAATAGATCTTACAAATAGGGTCTAAGATTCAGTCACTCGCCAAAAAAAGGATGGCTCTCAGAAGAAACTGGAAGAAGGAAAAATGTCAAAATAACCCTAAATACATCAATAAGCTTTGGTACTGCCCTGAAACTTGCTGGGGAAAGCATGAGTGTCAGAGAATGGCTAGACAGCCCCATAGACTTTGGGTGCTCACTTCACCATCAGAGCAAACATGTGACCGGGTCACCCTGGCCAGCAGTGACCAGCCAAGACATGCTCTGGATCAAACATCAGGTGCCTTATAAAAGCATATTCTGAAATGACCACCTTTTCTTTCTTTTTAGTTTTGTTCTTTTCTCTTTCTCTTTTTTAATACTCCTTCAGGTTAGAAAGGCTAGAAAGATTTTTACAAAATAGCCAAGGTTTGAAGGCTTAAAGGTTTAAAGATTCTGTTTAAAGGCAAGTTGCTGAGCACCCTAGCCCTGTGTCCTGTTTAGACTCTGACCCCTCATCCGTGATGGAGGAACATACATTTCCCGGCTGTTCCCCCACGTGTGTCACCAAGACTTCAGCCAAGACAAAAGACAAACAGAAAAGTGAAGTCTTTCTAGATCATCCAAGATCAAGAAGTGTTCTCAAAGACAAGTGTGACGGTCTGAACTTTTCTATGGAAACAAACATCATGAGGCTTCAGTACCCTTTAACAGCTTCAAAAAGTCACTTTGCAGGGAAAATACGTGGAAGAGGATTCAGGTGGACATAAAAGCACAATCTCTATTTTCTCTGTAGATTCTACTAAGAACAGCTTATAACCTCGCTGCTCATCAGCCTCGTGGAGCACCCACACCCAGAAATGGAGGTGATTTGGTTTAGGCTGAAGGGTTCCATTCTAACATTATCCATATGAAAAAAATTTGTTTTAGAGGCAGGAAGTGATATGAGCTCTGGAATAGCTTTGCCATCTTTTTTTTTAATGAAGAAATAAAATAATCACCAATAGGGGCTCTCCTGGTGGCTCAGAGGTGAAGAATCTGCCTGCCGACGCAGGAGACGTGGGTGTGATCCCTGATCCGGGAAGACCCCACATGCCGAGGAGGAACCAAGCCTGCGGGCCACAAGTACTGGGCCTGTGCTCCTAGCCTGGACCACAGCAAGAGGGGCCACCACTGTGAGAAGCCCAGCTACTGCAACGAAAAGCCCACGTGGCAACAAAGACGCCGCACAGCTAAAAATAAGCACATAAAATCATCCAAAAAAAATCATCAATAAGTATCACTACAGCCACTGTTCAGGGGGAGTTCTGCTTTTCTCTCAGCTTAAAGGCTGATATATGTTCTCTTCTAAAAGCAACTTTGATGTAGCTCTACATTGATATCATCAAACATAGGCTTCATGTAATAGGAAATAAAAGACGGGGAAAAATCCCAGTACCGTCATTCATCACTTACAGAAGGAATAATTTAAACAAGGAATAATGCTTAACCTATTTAACGACACTCTGAGCAACTCTGATTTACTCTGATTCATTACAACCCTACTTGTCTTTGAGATATTCAAGTATTTGCTTACCAATCCATCACAGTACATGTGTGTGTGATTATGTCTGAGTGTGTATTTGTTTTTGTTTCCCCCTCCATGCCAGAGGCTCCCCTGGTGGCTCAGATGGTAAAGAATCTACCTGCAATGCAGGAGACCCAGGTTCAATATCTGTGTTGGGAAGATCTCCTGGAGAAGGGAATGGCAACCCACTCCAGTATTCCTGCCTGGAGAATTCCATGGGCAAAGGAGCCTGGTGGGCTACAGCCCATGGGGCTGCTCAAGAGTCAGACAAGACTGAGCGATTAACACTTTCACTTTCCATGTCTGGAATACCATCCCAATCTCTCAATCAGTGGACTGAGAGTGGGGAAACCTATCAAAAGCTCTTGTTTCAGGAAGGTGGGTCCATGTAGAGACAATGTCCTTAAGCACCATGAGCCCCCAGGGAGGCTTTCCAACAGTGGAGGCTAACCCCACTGAGCTCACTTCCTCTGTGGGTCACCCTTGGTCCCGAGAGTTCTTCACTTCAAGCGGGCAGCCCCACTGCTATTTTAAGTTCTAGCTGTGACCAGTGGTCACCGTCTGCTCTCTCACAATGCCAAGCCCCACACAGGTGGGGGTTACACATGTTCTGTCCACAACTCTCTCCTCTAATCTGACAAGTTAACTCACATTTCTCCTGATATTCAAAATCTTAAGGGGAAAGCAGATGGCTTAATTGGCAAGCCCTATATGAAAAGCACCACAAAGGAGACTTTATGTACTTTAACAAGCAAATTTTCATGATACCCATGACTGGATAGATTTCTAACCCCATGTGACACATGGGAAACCTGAAGGCGACCGATGTGGGCCAATGTTCCCAAGATCACACAGTGAGGAAGCAGCAGAGCTGGCTCAGACCCAGTGTATCTCATCACGAGACTACAGCCTTTACCCCTGGTACCACGGTGGCAATCTGGATGTAACTGGAGAACAGGGGTCTATTTCCTTAATTTTGATTATTGAGGTCTTTAGAATAGTTTCATAATAGCATTTGTTGCTTTCTTTTTTGATTATTAGAAACAACATATTATAGAAAATACAGAAAAGCTTGCACTTGTAGGTCCATCGTTTTTTCTAAACACTGCTGCTGCTGTTGCTAAGTCACTTCAGTCATGTTCGATTCTGTGCAACCCCACAGACTGAAGCCCACCAGGCTCTCCTGTCCCTGGGATTCTCCAGGCAAGAACACTGGAGTGGGTTGCCATTTCCTTCTCCAACGCATGAAAGTGAAAAGTGAAAGTGAAGTCGCTCGGTCGTGTCCGACCCTCAGGGACCCCATGGATTGCAGCCTTCCAGGCTCCTCCGTCCATGGGATTTTCCAGGCAAGAGTACTGGAATGGGGTGCCATTGCCCTCTCTGTTTCTAAACACTACATACATTAAAAAAATAAAACTAGGGACGTTCTCAGGATGCCATTTTAACATCTTTTAGAAGCTCTCAATTACTGAATATGTGTTTGCCATGAAAAAAAAAAAAAAGCCATTTACATAAAGTAGAAAATGCACAGTACCCACGCACCATCTAAACTTACCTCTGAGATGGGCAATATTAACAGTTTGAAGTAGATTATCTGCATGATTCTTTATGCTCATACCTATATACATGCAGGGACTCCCCCCTCCCCACCTTACTCTCACCCCTTTTTAAGAAAGGAAGAGTCCTGGCAGGCACATTACCTTGCAACTTGCTTTTTGCATCTAACCACCTATCACAGTTAGGTCAACACATATATAGTCCGGTCATTCTTAACAACCACGTATCTGCCCACTGTGAACAATCCCCTCCTGACGGGCACTGGCAAGGTTTCCAGTTCTCAGCAGTTACAGCAGCATATCCTGACACTGGAGGATATTTATTCCATGAGACGGATGCTTAACAGTAAAACTGCTGAGTCAAAATGGCATGTGCATTTTAATCCCAAACTCCTAATCTGAAATTAGGAGTTTGGGATTAATATATACATACTACTATATATATATAATATATATACAAATATATATAATATATATACAAACTACTATATATATATAATATATACACACTACTACACAATAATATATACTACTATATATAATAGATAATAATTTATATATAACAGATAATACACACCACTATATAAAATAGACAATCAACAAGGACCCGCTGTATAGCACAGAGAACTCTGCTCAATACTCTGTAATAACCTAAATGAGAAAAGAATCTGAAAAAGAACAGATACATGTATATGTATAACTGAATCACTTTGCTGAACATGTGAAAATAACACAACACTGTAAATCAAATACACTCCAATATAAAATAAAAATTTTTTAAATTAAATTTAAAAGTTGGTCTAACTTACTGTCTCCAAGTTTTACCAACTCATTCTCCTTCAACAGTATGTAAGATTTCCAATTTCCCAACAAATGCTCCATCACTGGTCATTCTTAACCTTTCACGTTTTTACCAGTGGATAAACACTGGCATTGTATGGTTCTGAAAGCATCACTACAAACAAAGCTACTGGAGGTGATGGAATTCCAGTTGAGCTATTCCAAATTCTGAAAGATGGTGCTATGAAAGTGCTGCACTCACTATGCCAGCAAATTTGGAAAACTCAGCAGTGGCCACAGGACTGGAAAAGGTCAGTTTTCATTCCAATCCCAAAGAAAGGCAATGCCAAAGAATGCTCAAACTACCGCACAACTGCACTCATCTCACACGCTAGTAAAGTAATGCTCAAAATTCTCCAAGCCAGGCTTCAGCAATATGTGAACCATGAACTTCCTGATGTTCAAGCTGGTTTTAGAAAAGGCAGAGGAACCAGAGATCAAATTGCCAACATCCGCTGGATCATCGAAAAAACAAGAAAGTTCCAGAAAAACATCTATTTCTGCTTTCTTGACTATGCCAAAGCCTTTGACTGTGTGAATCACAATAAACTGTGGAAAATTCTGAAGAGATGGTAATACCAGACCATCTGACCTGCCTCTTGAGAAATTTGTATGTAGGTCAGGAAGCAACAGTTAGAACTGGACATGGAACAACAGACTGGTTCCAAATAGGAAAAGGAGTTCATCAAGGCTGTATATTGTCACCCTGTTTATTTAACTTATATGCAGAGTACATCATGAGAAACTCTGGACTGGAAGAAACACAAGCTGGAATCAAGATTGCTGGGAGAAATATCAATAACCTCAGATATGCAGCTGACACCACCCTTATGGCAGAAAGTGAAGAGGAACTAAAAAGCCTCTTGATGAAAGTGAAAGTGGAGAGTGAAAAAGTTGGCTTAAAGCTCAAAATTCAGAAAACGAAGATCATGGCATTTGGTCCCATCACTTCATGGGAAATAGATGGGGAAACAGTGGAAACAGTGTCAGACTTTATTTTGGGGGGCTCCAAAATCACTGCAGATGGTGACTGCAGCCATGAAATTAAAAGACGCTTACTCCTTGGAAGGAAAGTTATGACCAACCTAGATAGCATATTCAAAAGCAGAGACATTACTTTGCCAACAAAGGTCCGTCTAGTCAAGGCTACGCTTTTTCCTGTGGTCATGTATGGATGTGAGAGTTGGACTGTGAAGAAGGCTGAGCGCCGAAGAATTGATGCTTTTGAACTGTGGTGTTGGAGAAGACTCTTGAGAGTCCCTTGGACTGCAAAGAGATCCAACCAGTCCATTCTGAAGGAGATCAGCCCTGCAATTTCTTTGGAAGGAATTATGCTAAAGCTGAAACTCCAGTACTTTGGCCACCTCATGCAAAGAGTTGACTCAGTGGAAAAGACTCTGATGCTGGGAGGGATTGGGGGCAGGAGGAGAGGGGGACGACAGAGGATGAGATGGCTGGATGGCATCACTGACTCAATGGACGTGAGTCTGGGTGAACTCCGGGAGTTGGTGATGGACAGGGAGGCCTGGCGTGCTGCGATTCATGAGGTCGCAAAGAGTTGGATAGGACTGAGCGACTGATCTTATCTGATCTGATCTGATATAGATGACTAGCGAGGTCAAACATCTTTGCATGTACTTACCGGTAATCTGCATTATAAAACACCTATTCAAATTTATCTTTTTACAAAAATCCATTTGAGGGAGCTTTCTGTAATGGCAACCCACTCCAATAATCTTGCCTGGAAAATTCTGTGGACTGAGGAGCCCGGTAGGCTACAGTCCATGGGGTCGCAAAGAGTCAGACTCGACTGGGCGACTTCCCTTTCACTTTCTGTAAATTAGGAATAGCGGCCTTCTGTGAGAATACTATTAATTGTGTATTAATTGTCTATCTGTCTTATGTGTTGCAAATATTTTTTCGTAATTGATTGTGAAACTTTGTTTACTTTTCCCCCCTTCTGGGTCTGTTTTTCAAGTCTTATGTAACCCTGAGGTTATATAAATATTATGAAGTTTGTCTCCATCATTACTTGACTATGTAAGAATTTGAAATAAAAATGCAATTCATGTGAGTATTTTTAGAACAAAGATATAATGTCTTTCTTATTAATTATTTGACATCTACCTCTTTGCCTTTCTCCTTCACACTTCAATTATTAAGTGTCTGCAGTTGATAAATAAAAGACTCGAAAACACAACTAATTGTTTTAACAGTTCCATAGTGGTCTTCTGCTGTCAGATTATTATCGAACTGCTGAACCTCATTATATCTAAAGCACCTTCCTGTTATGTTACACTTCGTTTTTAAATAGAAAACATCAGAGTGATCATCTGTCAATATATAAAGATCTGATTACAGTAACAAAGATCAATGCCAGTGTTTCAATATATTCACTTTCAAGAGTCCAGATTACAGAATAAAAAATAGTATAAGAGAAATTTGGAGTGTGACAATCTAAAAGATGTTTTAGGTGTGTGTATTTGGATAAATGTCTACATATTACAAGCAACAGACATTGGTCCTAAGGTAACAAATAGATAATACATGATCAAAAGTACATGTTCAGGATTTAAGATCCTTCATTTACTGCCCTTTCTGGATCAGAAGCACCCCTGCACCAGCTTTTATAAAACCCTGGGTCATCTCTCATCCCACCACGTCAATTCTGTCCCCATGGCCTAAATGGTTCTTTTCTCTCCTTGTGCTTCAGTAACTCAGCCAAGGACGAGGAGTGGGCTGTGTGTCTTTAGTAGGGTGACGACCACCCAGCCCTCTCTTCCTTGGTGCAAACACAGGCAAGTTCCTCTGTGAACTTATCACTTCCTAGAGGTCATTCAGACCATCATTCCAGGCCCCTGCAACGAGCCTGATGGTCCTTCTTAGGAAATTGGACCCAGTGGGAACGTTTTCTCCCTCTGCTTAGTCCATGGCTCAGCATTTTCCTTCCCGTGTAGTTCTTAATTCCCTTAAGTGGCAATTATTTAAGACACAGTTAAGAGAAGGTGCAATCTACATTCATCCAATAAAACCTAAATATTAAAAAGGACAGAAAAATTCAGCATGGTTACTAAGGATAAATGGACAGCACTTACCATTTGAAAGGTACCAAAGCAGTGGTACATGAGTAAATGGACAAAATGTTTAAAAAAAATTATTAGAGGTTAAAAAAAAAATTAAGATAAACTAAAAGGGCATACTGTGTGTCAAAGAGACAGAGCCTCTTAATTACAAGAGGTTAGTATCACAGTCAGTCAAGAATTAGGTAGAAGAATCACTCTAATAGAGACTACCTGGAAACCAACCCAAAGACAGCAGACTGAGAAAGTCTAAATTTGAGATTTTTAATAAGCATATATGATGAAAATTAGTTAGATTAGTACTGAGGTCCAAAATGCACACTCTTCACAGAAGTAACCTATTTGTGCTGAAAGCGTTTTGCTTGGGAATGACCTCACCAAGTCTGTGGAAAGACAGAATAGAAAAATGATGATTACTGCACGGACATACTAAATAAGTGCATTCTAAGGTCAAAGATTGTAAAAGAAGCCAAAGGAGAAAGGAAGCAATTTTCAACTATATGTGGCCCATTCGTAGGCAAACATCAAAATTACTGGAATGGGTTAAAAGAAATGAATTAAAATGACAACCTATTTAGGAAACACACTATGCAAGTTCTGAATATGAGTACTATGCAGATAATAATATAGCAGATAAGCTGTGCATCTGTGCAACAGAATGCTACCAGGTCTAGCAGGTATAATATTCACAAATATACCACCCTTTCCCATAGTCCATATGGGAGAGAAGGTGAAATTTTAAGGACGGTGAAATTTTAAAGACTGTGAAATTTTAAGAAATAATTCCAGCTGCATCTTTAAATTTTTAAAACTTGATTTGGTCTTCGATTTAACTATCTCCCCAGTATATCAAAAAGCAGTATTTTGCCAAGAAAATCCAACACGTGCTATCTATAAAATACGGTAGATACATTTAGAACTGGGTTTAAAGTAGATTTTCATATATACAATGGAATTCATTCCATTAGGACCACTTTCAAGGTTTTAACTCCTACAATTAGGAAAGGTCTAATCTTTATAATAAATCTCTTATTCTATAACACTAAAAATGGTCCTGCTTCTGCGATCAAACCGTGCCTGAAAAAACACTTTTGGGATGGTGACATTTAATCCACGTACTACATATGCCACAGTCAATTATCCAGCGTAAAGCAGCCGCGTAACAGTGGCTGCACCGAAAGCAGCGCCGGCGTCACACGGCGCCACGAGCCTCGCACGTGTGGGTCACTTACTCCGCTTCACTTCCCCGCTCACCATTACACCGGGGATAACAGGAGCATCGGCTGCTCCAGAAATTGGATAAGCTGAGACTCCTGAAAATGGCCTAGTAATCTGACAAACAGTGAGCACTCACATGAAATTGTTACTAGTATATATAAATGGTCAGTTATGTAGAATAAAATGAAATTAACTCAATGCTGCTTCTTAAATCTTTCCTATGTTCTAGACAGCAGAAAAAACTTATTCTGAAAGAGACATAGTAAGATTACATCAACTAGAAAAGTATTATTACAACATACTGACTTCCAACAGTTTCTTAAATTCGCCATTTCCCTCTTTCCTGGGGCCTTCCATGTTCCGCTGCCTAAGTGTCCTTTGGGCCTGAGCTCCGCACAGATCCCCAGGTGCCCTACACAGATCACCTCCCAGAGCATCTTTGATGTTTTCTTTATAGCATTTCGGCATTTTGTGTGTGTGGTTGTCTGGTGAGAATCTATCACCCACTAAATACAACATTTCTACCAGGGCAGGCTTGTGTTGCTCACTGCCGTACCTCTGAGGCCCACTGTGGTGCTCTGGGGCACACTGTGGGTGGAGAAAGCCCAACACTTTTTGGTGACAGTCCAAACATAAGGTCTCAATGTAAGAGTAGGTACGAATCCTCAAACAAAATTTCTAGTTACTTCAGAACTTAAAATGTGTTCTGTAACACACTAAGGAAGCAGAATACCAATGTCATGAACTCCACGAAGTTTACAAGACCTTCCTCATTAAAAACAGTTATGAAGCTTAATGATTCAACTTTTCTATATGATTCAGAAGTCAACACCAGATACAGTGAAAATGATTTTCATGGATAACTTGGAACTACTAAAGAAAGGTTCAAGTACTGTGCTTCTGTAACTGGTTGCTGCCTTGCTAATCTGATTTACAGGGTAAAACCCTTTACCTGTAATCTTCGCATCACTTCTGCTTAGCATTCTATGGATTGGGGTTTTACTTGGGGATTCACACCGGAGATAAGGACCCTACCTGTGACTGACTTAGACATAAAGAAAGAACCCCACCCCTGAGGAGACCTTACAGGAACACCTGTCCGCTCAGGAGGTAGGAAGAGTGGTGAGGAGGATGGTCTTGGCTTTCACTGTGGGGAAGCTCACTCAGAAGGGCCGTGGTAATTCCCTAAGCACAGAAAAGTGGAGTATAACCAAATACAAAGAGTACACAGACTGCCTGCGTGAGTTAACATGTCAGACCTTCGGAACTAACTCAAAACCATTAGGTCAAGCACATTCAGTTTTATCTGCATCATGATAAACTATTGTTTCTTATATGTTGAGTGAAAATGATTATACATATTAAGGTAATAGGTGAATATCTTGACATCTTAATGCCTAGATGATGAACACACCCAAATTGATCCTGCCATAAATAATAAAAATATGTAACCTTGGATGCCAATGTCTTTTTCAAGGTAAAAAAAGATATCTGAAAGTTTTATATGCTCAAATGGAGCATAAAACATCTTTAAAATGTCTTTCTAACACATTTTCTTAGACATAGAGAAATTGGGGTAAAAAAAGGAAATGTATTAAGTGCTATTACAGAATTATATCTAAAACCAAAACTGCTTCTTTGACTGGTAAAAGATTCATGAGATTTCAAAGCAAAGATCACAAAAAACTTTATTTCATTACATACAGGGGAAAAAGGCTAGAAATATGGACAAAAGATACATAAGAATAATATTAAAGCAAGCAAACAAACAAAATACACTCCCAAGTGTCATTCAGCCACTTCTAACTAGCTATTCCTGCTGTATTTATCTTGATTCTTTGCATTTTACTACATGTTCTAAGCAGTCCAACTTTTCCACTCCATCCCCTCATAATCCACTTCACTGACCCAAAGGGCCACTCCTGCCTCTCGCGTTGAGCCTGTCTCCTCTTCCCACCTCTCTAACTGCTCACTTCTCACAGAGTCAAGTACACTTCAGCCTGCCTTCCTGCACTTCAGATAAATTATCTTCGTTGACACTTGAGGTGCAAAACTTACAGTCACCTTTCCATCACTGCTGCAAACTCTATTTCCAACACTCGTTTTAGTAGCAAGAGTGCTTACAAGTCAATAAATAGCAATACAATTAAATTCGCTCAAGAGGGGCCACACACGGCACCTATTCTGCCCTTCACTTCAATGCAAAGTTTGCTCTGAATATCAACTCTAATCTAACAAACCTAATCCTACTCACTGATTATTTGTAAAACACCAGGCACTACAGTTCAGTGTTGACTGGATGCTCTATAAAAATGTCAAAAGAGTCAATAAATATTTAGTTACAAAGATAAAGAATGTTAAACTATGATACGTAACTGTCTGATAAGAGGGAAATGTCATGAGGGTGCTACTTTTTAAAGAAAAAAAAGAAACTTTAGGTGAAACCAAGTGTAATATCACCAAACAGTATTCTAAAGTTTCAAGAGAACTACCTGGGAATTTTCCTGTCTCCTGTCATTTTATACCAATCAAGTCTTTAAAGCAAATAAATCCATTTATTAGAAGCAGCCTTTGTTTCTAATCAAGAGAACAGGGTATGTATACATATGAATATGCAAGTGATGCAGGTCACTATGTTCATACCAAATATAAATCAGAATATCTATTCTTATCACTCAAGAGCAACCCCTACTGGCACAATTAAAAAGAATCTAGAACACACAGAGTTATTTCAGTTCAATATTTTATTAATTAAATACTTACAGAGCACTTCACATATGCCAGGCCCTACTTTAAGTACTTTACAAATATTAACTTATTTAATCACTCCAAGACATTTATCACTAAAAGAGATTAACTGACATACACGTTACTCCAAGATGCAAAAGGATCTGTTTCATTACTTTGAGATACAGATTCTGTTTAAGCCAACAGAATCCAAATTTGACCTTGCCAATATCTGGAAATAAACCATTATTAATTATAGTTCTTTCTAACTTAGTAAAGCCAGACAACCAATGTGGAGGAAATCCTGAAAGGCAGTTCCTTAAAAAACAGTTCTCTCTCAGTAAAAAGAAAATTAAATTTTATCTTCAATTCAATGTTAAAAATTTACACTAACTGCAAAGGAGCCTTGCCTGTTCCTTTATAAACAGGAAGTCACTTATGCCAGGTTTTTATTTTAAGCATGCATCAAAATTACGATTTTTCACAAGATGAAAGAATACCTCTGCCAATCACACTGACAAGCTCCTCACGAGTGGCACTAATAGCTGTGACAACCGTCTGAGCAGAGCATTTTAAGAAGGGATCTAGACCAGCCGTCACAACCACTACTTCATCTAGTTGGGGCTATGCTATATTCTGCTGCAATAAAAGCTATTAGGGGATTTAAGTGACTACTGTATTATGATGAACTTCATCTATCAGAAGAATGTATTTGCTTTTAATCTTACTTAGAAATAGAAAAAAAGGAAAAAATAAGAAAGTACAAGCACGTCTATAAGCTAAAATATTTTGCTCCATATTTATCTTGAATTACAAACTTTGCAAATTTATTCAATTGATTTATATATTTCAAATCCTGATTAGCATGTATCACATAACATCTTTTTGGCCTATTTAATTTCAGAGTCTCCAGCCCATTAGTATAATTTCTCTATTAACTTTTCAATTTTCATTTTCTCCATCCCAATCAACTCCCTTGCCTAATGTGTGCGTGTGTGCTCAGTCATGTCTGACTCTTTGCAACCCCATGAAGACCACCAGGCTCCTCTGTCCATGGAATTTCAAGGCAAGGAACCCCCATTTCCCTAATGACCCCTCACCAACAGAAACACCTATTTAATAGTTTCTAAGCTACCTGCACACACAATTGCACTCATCTCACATGCTAGTAAAGTAATGCTCAAAATTCTCCAAGCCAGGCTTCAGCAATACGTGAACCATGAACTTCCAGATGTTCAAGCTGGTTTTAGAAAAGGCAGAGGAACCAGAGATCAAGTTGCCAACATCCGCTGGATCATCGAAAAAGCAAGAAGAGTTCCAGAAAAACATCTATTTCTGCTTTATTGACTATGCCAAAGCCTTTGACTGTGTGAATCACAATAAACTGTGAAAAATTCTGAAAGAGATGGGAATACCAGACCACCTGACCTGCCTCTTGAGAAACCTCTATGCAGGTCAGGAAGCAACAGTCAGAACTGGACATGGAACAAAAGACTGGTTCCAAATAGGAAAAGGAGTATGTCAAGGCTGTATATTGTCACCCTGCTTATTTAACTTCTATGCAGAGTACATCATGAGAAACGCTGGGCTGGAAGAAGCACAAGCTGGAATCAAGATTGCCGAGAGAAATCTCAATAACCTCAGATATGCAGATGACACCACCCTTATGGCAGAAAGTGAAGAGGAACTAAAAAGCCTCTTGATGAAAGTGAAAGTGGAGAGTGAAAAAGTTGGCTTAAAGCTCAAAATTCAGAAAACGAAGATCATGGCATTTGGTCCCACCACTTCATGGGAAATAGGTGGGGAAACAGTGGAAACAGTGTCAGACTTTATTTTTTTGGGCTCCAAAATCACTGCAGATGGTGACTGCAGCCATGAAATTAAAAAGATGCTTACTTCTTGGAAGGAAAGTTATGACCAACCTAGATAGCATATTCAAAAGCAGAGACATTACTTTGCCAACAAAGGTCCGTCTAGTCAAGGCTATGGTTTTTCCAGTAGTCATGTATGGATGTGAGAGTTGGACTGTGAAGAAGGCTGAGCGCCGAAGAATTGATGCTTTTGGACTGTGGTGTTGGAGAAGACTCTTGAGAGTCCCTTGGACTGCAAGGAGATCCAACCAGTCCATTCTGAAGGAGAAGATTGGTCCTGGGTGTTCTCTGGAAGGAATGATGCTGAAGCTGAAACTCCAGTACTTTGGCCACCTCATGTGAAGAGTTGACTCATTGGAAAAGACTCTGATGCTGGAGGGACTGGGGGCAAGAGGAGAAGGGGACAACAGAGGATGAGATGTCTGGATGGCATCACCGACTCGATGGACGTGAGTTTGGGTGAACTCTGGGAGTTGGTGATGGACAGGGAGGCCTGGCGTGCTGCAATTCATGGGGTTGCAAAGAGTCGGACACGACTGAGCAACTGAATTGAACTGAACTGAAGCTACCTGGGCTTAAGGGCTTCCCTGTAACTCAGTGGTAAAGAATCTGCCCACCAATGCAGGAGACCTAGGTTCGTTCCCTGGGTCAGGAAGATCCCCTGGAGAAGGAAATGGCAACCCACTCCAGTATTCCTGCCTGGGAAATCCCATGGACAGAGGAGCCTGGCAGGATATGGTTCATGGGGTGGCAAAAGAGTCTGACACAACGTAGTGACTCAACAACAACAACAAGCCACCTAGGAAGCCCAGCATTCCCTATGATACCTCACCAACAGAAACACCTATTTAATATTTTCTAATATGGGTATGTGCAGAAAATATGGAAGACAAGGGTAACTAGGATTTTTTACTTATAATTAAAAAATATTAACTGTTGTAAAATACACATAATACACAATTTATCATGTTAGCCATTTTTGAGTGTACAGTTGAGTAGGGTTAAGTACATTCACATTGTTATGATCAACCTCCAGAATTTTCCATATTACCATAACAGTGAAACTACATCTGCTAAACAACATCGCCCACCCTCCTGCCCCACAGCCTCTGGCAACCACCATCCTATTCTTGTATCTACACAAGACTTAACTAGTCTAGGGACCGCATGTGACGGCAGTCCTACAGTATTTGTCTTTTGTGACTTTCTTATTTCAATGAGTGTAATGTCCTCAAGATTCATCCATGTTGTAGCCTGAGTCAAAATTTCCTTCTTTCTCAAGGGTGGACAATATTCCATCATATGGATGGATCACGTTTTCTTTATATATTTATTCATTAATGGACATTTGAGTTGTTTCTACCATTTGCCCACTGTGAATAATTGTGCTATAAATGTGAGTTTACAAATACCATGAGATCTGCTTTTACTTCCGTGGCTGCTTTATGGTAGCTTTATTTAAAATCTTTTGAGAGACAACTATATTGTTTCCATAGCAGTTGTACCAACTTACGTTCTTACCAACAGTGCATAAGGGTTTCAATTTCTCTACATGCTTGCCAATCCTTGCTCTTTTCTTTTCTTTCTGTTTTTCTTTTTTATATAGTAGTCATCCTAATGGGTGTGAGCTGATAGAACAAAATTTTTTAAAGTGGAATTCTTAGATAGTAAGAAAAACATGATGAATACAACATATAAAACTGGTGAGTAATATTTTAAATGACGGCAAAGCTAACCAGAGAAGAATCATAAGCAAAAAGTAAAAGCCTTTTCTTATTCATTAATACAAAGGATTAAGAAATAAGAATTTCTGCTTATTATAGTCTGAATGTAAATGTGAATATCTCGTTTTATTTGTTCATAAGAGTTTTGAGTGATTGGTTTAAACAATCACCAGGCACAGTAAGCTTTCCTCAGGAAGGCAGTCAAGGGCAGGACAAGACACTGACGGATCAGACGGATTCTCTGTGAGTTCCTATCAGATCTTGGCCCACTGAAGTGATGTGGCACATAACACTGAAGGAAAACACACGTGTCCACTTATGGGACTCCAAGGATAAAATTTTAAACCCATGTATGCTTAATTTTGAAATTGCGATGGTAATAGAGAGGAAACAAATGAGATTAAAGAAACATCAGTGCCTGCTTTAACAGAAGTGCAAAGGCAATTCTACAAAGATACTGTTTTCACCAAAGACTGCTTGAAAAATGACACCTATATTAAAGAAACCAGAGAATCTTAACCTATATCTCATGTTATATAAATCTGACTCAGAATACAGCATAAATCTAAATATAAAATATAAAAACATAAAGATTCTAGAAGAAAACACAGGAGTTAATCTTGGTAACTTACATTAGACAAAGAGTTTTTACATACTGTTACAAAAGTGCAAGCCATAAAGGAACTTTTCCTCTACGAAAGACACTGTTAAGAGGAAAAAAAGGGTTAACCTCAGAGAAAGTGTTTCACATATATCTGACAAAGGCCTTATATCAAAATATATCAACATAAAAAAATTCTCGATAATAGTCCAAGGAAAAAAGAGGCAAATATTTCAAAAAATTCCTGGGTCAGGAAGATCTGCTGGAGAAGGGATAGGCTACCACTCCAGTATTCTTGGGCTTCCCTTGCGGCTTAGCTGGTAAAGAATCTGCCTGTAATGTGGGAGACCTGGGTTTGATCCCTGGGTTGGGAAGGTCCTCTTGAGAAGGGAAAGGCTACCCACTCCAGTATTCTACCCTGGAGAACTCCATGGACTGTATAGTCCATGGGGTCGCCAAGAGTCAGACATGACTGAGTGACTTTCACTTTCACTTTATGATGGTTTTTTTTTTTTTTTTTTTTTTTTTTTTTAAATTTTATTTTATTTTTAAACTTTACATAATTGTATTAGTTTTGCCAAACATCAAAATGAATCCACCACAGGTATACATGTGTTCCCCATCCTGAACCCTCCTCCCTCCTCCCTCCCCATACCATCCCTCTGGGTCGTCCCAGTGCACCAGCCCCAAGCATCCAGTATCGTGCATCGAACCTGGACTGGCAACTCGTTTCTTACATGATATTTTACATGTTACAATGTCATTCTCCCAAATCTTCCCACCCTCTCCCTCTCCCACAGAGTCCATAAGACTGTTCTATACATCAGTGTCTCTTTTGCTGTCTCATACACAGGGTTATTGTTACCATCTTTCTAAATTCCATATATATGCGTTAGAATACTGTATTTATGTTTTTCCTTCTGGCTTACTTCACTCTGTATAATAGGCTCCAGTTTCATCCACCTCATTAGAACTGATTCAAATGTATTCTTTTTAATGGCTGAGTAATACTCCATTGTGTATATGTACCACAGCTTTCTTATCCATTCATCTGCTGATGGACATCTAGGTTGCTTCCATGTCTTGGCTATTATAAACAGTGCTGCGATGAACATTGGGGTACACGTGTCTCTTTCCCTTCTGGTTTCCTCAGTGTGTATGCCCAGCAGTGGGGTTGCTGGATCATAAGGCAGTTCTATTTCCAGTTTTTTAAGGAATCTCCACACTGTTCTCCATAGTGGCTGTACTAGTTTGCATTCCCACCAACAGTGTAAGAGGGTTCCCTTTTCTCCACACCCTCTCCAGCATTTATTATTTGTAGACTTTTGGATCGCAGCCATTCTGACTGGTGTGAAATGGTACCTCATAGTGGTTTTGATTTGCATTTCTCTGATAATGAGTGATGTTGAGCATCTTTTCATGTGTTTTGATTTGCATTTTCTTAACAAGTAATGATGCTGGGTATCTTTTCAGGTGCTCACTGGCCATTTATATATTTTCTTTGAAGAAATGGCTATTCAGATTCTTTTCTCATTTTTTAATCAGGTTATTTGCCTTGATAATGTTGAATTAAAAGAGTTCCTTACATATTCTGAATACAAGCCCATTATCAGATAGATTTCAGGTTTTCTCCCATTTTGTAGGTTTTGCTTTCATCTTCTTGATGGTGTACCTTAAGGCACATTGTTTTTTCCCCCAACAATTTTGACAAAGCCCATGGTTTAGTGTCATATTCAAGAAATTACTGCTTAATCAACAGTCACAAAAAATTGTTTATACGTTCTCTTCTAAGGGTTTTATAGCTAAGATGATTTATGTTTTAGACAAAGAAAATGATGCATATTTATGGAAGTGGAGGGGTTAGCTTGCACACACCCATTTCCTAGTTCTGTCTCCTAAGACAAGACCAACAAGTAAACCGCATGCAGAAGCCAGGCGTGCATCCAGCGGATGTCTCTTGTTTTCTAAATACCTTCTCCAGTAAAAGGAACCAAGGCTCCTAAAAAGAGATTGATTCTACCACCAGATGAACATGGAGCACATTTTGGTGCCAGAAAGTAAACAGATGCCTACAGAAGGGTGGGGGCATGTGAGAGGGCACAGGAGCCCACCTGAAAGAGTCTGCAATGGCCAAAGTTGAAGCAGTTTGAGCAAGAAAATAAATAACAGTGAAACATGACTATAAACCACAGAGTAAGATAAGCCCATACTGGTAAAAATTAATAGAGCAAAAAATAATTGGTAGGGAAGGAACAGATACACCTTACAGAAAAATTCCAATTAAATGTAGAAGAAATGAGGAAAAGAGAAAATGACCATCAGAACACCACAGATCTTGCTGTAGTCAAGATCCACTAATGAATGTCAAAATTAGTGGGTAAATACTTAGGGAAAACAGGCTATTTGCATAATCTGAATGTATCTGCCCTGAGATATGTATTAATTAATAAGGGAGGAATAGTAAGCTTGTGGTAGAGAAATACAGAGATGCCGTCTTACTCAACTGGTCCACGTTACATCATTAGTCCTAACATACCCTTAAAATTAAAAGACGCTTGCTCCTTGGAAGAAAAGCTATGACAAACTTAGACAGCGTATTAAAAAGCAGAGGCATCATTTGCCAACAAAGGCAAGAATAGTCAAAGTTAGGTTTTTCCAGTAGTCATGTACAGATGTGAGAGTTGGACTATAAAGAAGGCTGAGTGCCGAAGAATTGATTCTTTCAAATTGTGGTGCTGAAGAAGACGCTTGAGAGTCCCTTGGACTGCACGGAGATCAAACCAGTCAATCGTAAAGGAAATCCACCCTGAATATTCACTGGAAGGACTGAAGCTGCAATACTTTGGCCATCTGATACAAAGAACTGACTCATTGGAAAAGACCCTGATGCTGGGAAAGACTGAGGGCAAGAGGAGAAGGGGGTGGCAAAGGATGAGACAGTTAGATAGCATCACCAACTCCATGGAAATGAGTTTGAGCAAAACTCCAGGAGATAGTGAAGAACAAAGAAGCCTGGTGTGCTGCAGTCCACACGGTAGCAAAGAGCTAGACGCAACTTAGCAACTGAACAGCAACAACCCTCGATACACTCCATATCTATTCTGAGGAATTCTTAAAGATCCTCAACCGAGTCATGAGTAAGCATCAGTCTAATGCAAATTAAGAAATATTCTAAAAAATAACGGATTCATATTCTTTACAAGTGCCAAGGTCACATAAGACAATGAAAAGCTGAAAAACTGCTGTGGACTGGAGAAGATTAAGGAGACTCAACAACAGAAGGGAGTGTTGATTCGTGCGCTGAACTGTGGAAAAGAAAAACAGCAGACTGGAAAGACTGGTGAAATGTGAATAAAGAACATAGAGTTAGAAAACAGTACTGCGCTAATGTCAACATCTGGTTTTGGTAACTGCACTGTGGTTACACAATGCTAACACTTATGGAAGTTGGGTAAAGGCTATATGGGAACTTTCCCACTACTATTTTTGTAACTCTTCTGTAAGTTTATTTCAAAATAAAAACTTAAAACAAGGAAAACTTGCTAAATGGCAATTTTGCTTGCTAAAAATAGAAATAAATGAAATTACAAATGAATAATAATGTGCATTTTTACATCTCTGGAACTAAACTTCAAAGCCAATTAAAGAAGACACCTACACTGTCCTCATACTCTGAAGGAGCTGTGATGCTGTTCGTCACTAAACACCTTGCAGGAGACAGTCAGCTGCGAAGCAGCATCAACAGGTGCGCTTGTCGACACCTTCCTGTCTCCTCCTAGAAACCTGCACTTTAGTTGGGGTCAGCATATGTCTGGGAGGGCAAAGAAATTTTTAAGAAATATAAGCTATATTGAATTAAACAGATGATAAAACGTCTGTATATTAAAAATAAGCCACATCAATTACCTGATAAAAACATACTGGACCACTATAACTTTCCACAATTTTTATTTCTCTTAAAATTTTGATAAATGAAGTTGTCAGAGGTGATAAGATCACAGCTTTGTTTCTAAACTATTTTAACTTTCAGAATTCAGTTCATGAATGCTGCAAATGTTGGTCCAGATAAGATCACAGTTTTGTGTGCTGATGAGGCAACCATCCTGGCACGTGCCTGTATAACCTTGAGCAGGGAGGAACGCAGCCTAGAAAAAGTTTCCATGTGGTTCTGAATTACACAGGCTAATTACACTCAGCAAGGCCTCCCTTCAAAAAGAGGATAGAGTTTTTTTCTGGGAAAATAAAAAAATCAAGTATCACTCTAAAACTTCTCTCTATGATCATGTAGCTAGGAAATGAGACTGAGGGCTCTTGAGGCTTGAGATCCATCAGAAATAATTAACTAAGTGGGTTTACATAAACGTCAGATATTTTCAGTGAATTCTATTAGGTATTACTAGCAAAAGTTGTACATTACTTGTATACTCTGACTTTAAATGCTGTGAATGCCACTAAGCACTTCACAGAACATTATACACTAGAAAGGACATTTCAAGACCATATATAGTGGGCAATATACAAAGAATAGAAATAATTCAAATAATAAAAGTCTCTACTCTAAATAAAATTTCATGTAGACCTTTTCTAGCCCTAACTTTGGATATATGCTCTGATTAACATTAATACATGTATTACACATGTAATACAGATACACATATATAGTTATGAGACATTATCCTCAATAACAACTTGAAATAAATGTAAAAGTTCATCTAGTCCTTTCCCAATATTTTCTTGCTACTGAAACAGCAATAACAAAGCCTAATACCCTTATTTCAAAGAAAATCTCAATATTAATGATACTTTTGAAAGCTCTTTCATATGTATTAATTTCAACTTCATATTCAAAGGAAAGGCTGAACACTGCTAGACATTTTGCAGCTGAGAATACAGATACAGGTTGAGAGACTTGTTTAAAGTCACACATTTCAACTGCAATAAAGTCAGGACACTATAACCAAGTTCATTTGACTCCATCCATCCACCCAACCATCAGCTACGTTCTATACCAGGGAGTAAAAGTACCGTGAAAACATTTATCCCTCGTATGAATTTTTTAAAATTATATTATACTCTGCTATTTCCTAGTACTTGTTTTCAGATTATCTGGTGTCTTAAAACTCAGTATTCAGGCTTCCACAATAAGAATTTCATTAATGCATAGAAGCTGATCTTTTTAAAGCTCCAGAATATGCAGTTATGTAACTGGAAAACTCTTAAAGACAAACAGGCATGGATTTCAATGGGCAAGTTAACTTGTTTTTAAATCATTAGATTGGGAGTAACACCTACCAAAGAATTTTGCTTTGAGGATTTAGTGATCTAAAGAAAAATCTGGCACAGACACTACCCTTCTTTCTTTGTAACTGAAAAGGCAAAAATGTGTAAAATAATAGAGTTCTTCAGCTCTCCACACTAACCGTCTAAAACAGGACTCCATACCCTTCACAGTGTGGAGCACCACAGGAAGGAAGCAGCAGAGAGTGGCCAGAGAGACACACCCAGGCACAAATATCTCTTTAACCTGTTCCATGGTGCTCTGCAAATACAGGAAGTTTTTAGACATACTGGAGACATGTTAGCGAGAACATATTTATTCTTCAGCAGATTAAATTTTCAAATATTTAAGAATGCATAATTAGAAAGTTCTGAAAAAACCTCTATCAGTATATTACTCAATAAAAGAGAAACGATGAAGAGCTTGAAGAGTCAACTTAACTTATTACCAGTAAACAGCATGTTTACTAATAAGATGGTCCAGGGGAGCAATTATAGCACTAAAAAAAAAGGAGATGGATGGAAAAATAGTGCTTTGACATTATTCACCCATTGACTACAAAGAACATAAGACACTCCTGAACTTAGGAATTCCAACAGGAGTGAGAGCGAGAGAGAGAGAACAGAAAGGCCAATTAGCAAAAGACCAAATCTGCCATGCCGTGATGGACAGACGTGGCCTCACAGAAGGCACCGGAGTGTGCAGACAGGAGTTTGAAAGAAGCAAAGACATTTAGCAGCAGTTAAGAAATATAGTAAATTAACCCATGGATGATGTCTGAGGTTAAGGAATCAAATTGTTGAACTGTTAATTACTTTCGGAAGTCTTTTGTTAAGTGGTGAAGTACTAGGAGACTGGAAAACAAGGAATCCAGTCTGAAGGTTAAAAAGAAAGAGAGAAGAGGCTGAAAATTATAGAGCTGTAAATCTAACATCTATATTAGGAAATAAATTTGAGATGATACTTATGGATGAGCTTAATGATACATTTGGAGAAGTACAATTTAATAGGAGTGAGTCAGCATGGATTTACCAAAGGCAATCATGTCAGAAAAAATTTCGTTCCTTTTTAAGTTGAAGTAATAATTGGTTTATGTAAGGGAGAACCAATGAGAAACTGTCAGGATTTTTGGAGATTTTTGGACCTTTTCATAAAATGAATTATTGTACAAAATGTCATGGCATGTGTCAGGGTACCCAACTAACAAAAGGGGATGAAAGTAAGGGGGTTAAAAATAGAGGGCCAAAGAATTCAGGAAAGACTACATTCCACAAAGCTTCATATATCAGAACGCTAACGTTTTTAATTAATGATGAAGAAAACCTTTTATATTAGGAAATTTGAATATACTAGTAAATGAGAGGGAATGGTTAAGATACAAAAGGTTACAGCTGTTTTATCTTAACTGTGATAGATTAAGCAAATGGCCTCAGAGGTGGCATATGAAATTTAATCTTCCTGAGTATAAAGTGATGCACTTGGATAGAATTAAGGAATCAGTTAAAAATAGTTTAAATGGTACTGAATTGCTTACCATTAAAAAGAAAAGGGATTTGGAATTTTGATAACAGTCAAGCTTTTACATTTTTATTCTTATAACTTGATAAGAGGAAAATGCAAGGGAATGCAGTTAAATAATACACATCACAAAGAATTAAAAGCTGACTGCCTTACTGAAGAATAAAAAATCCTAATTTGTGAAAAGGGTTTGATAGATTCATGGGCTATCATCTTGCACAGGCAATAATCTAATATATAATGTAAATGACTATATATATATCAGAACTAAAAAAATATATCAATACAAATATGATTAAAAAATATGACAGCAGAAAAACTAAGGAACCCAGGGGTGCTATGTGCTCAGTCGCTAACTGGCTGTGTGACCCCACAGACTGTGGTCCTCCAGGCTCCTCTGTCCATGAATTTTCCAGGCAAGAACACTAGAGTGGGTTGCCATTTCCTACTTCAGGGGATTTCCCAAACCCAGGGGCTGAATCCATGCTTCTTGGGTCTCTTGCATTGGCAGACAGATTCTTCACCAACTGTGCCACCTGGGCTAAGGAAATTAGGAAAAGTACCACGCAATCACTTAATACTTAATGTCCCCTGAAAAGAGATCACCATCTGACTCTTACCTTTGGAAAAGGCATAAACATTTACTAAATTTAAAGTTCAGGCTTCTCAGGGGAGAATATGGAACAACCAAGCCTAACTCCTAGTCTCCACTCAGTGCCTGACCTGGCCACAGCCGGGCCCCCAGGGGGCATCTGTGCGCGCACGCACACACACACACACACACACACAGTGAGCACAGTTCCAATCTGAGGCGTCATGTGGAGGCTGTCCCTTGGAATTTTTGAGAAAAAGATCTTCTTTGTCAGTATGATCAGCGGAGCTCCGGCATACCTCCTTTGCCCTCTCCTTCATCTCCTCTTCTCTGTCTTCCCTCCTTCCGGGTTATTTTAAAGTATTCTAAGATATAACCACCCAAGTCTAACTGAAGGTCACCTGAACTGCGCACATACAGTGTGTTTAATTCCTTCTCAAGGTGCAGTGAGTGAACACCAAGCTTATTCATGGATAAGAGAGATGGGAGAAATACAATAGCTAAAACCGTAAAGCTCAAATAAAGGTCATTTTTGAGATGAAGCACATTTCACTTAATAAAAAAACTGTAATGTAAAATGACAGAAAAATTCTGGCCACTCGCAATTTGACGTCAATGTTGGAGGATTAATGTGATTGTAAAAATCTCATCATAGTAGATCTACAATGGACCTAAATGAACCTCCTTAGAAATTTAGGGTTAAGGGAATCCTGTTTTTTAAAAAGTACACAACTCATAGAAGAGCTTGAAGAACTTTCTCCAGCTGAACACAACCTCATCCCAATGTTAGAGATAAGAAACAGAACCACACCACTGCTTCTCATCCCAAGGAAAACAGACTCTGGTTTCTAACACCACAGAATACTCTTTGTTGTTTTAATATTTAATGAAAAATGAAATCATACAGAATATGCTCCTTTTTGTTTGGCTAACTTCATCCAAAGATACGACTGTGAGATTTATTCATGCTGTGAATGTAATTCAATCATTCTCATTGCTGTAAAGTACTCCATTGGGTAAACTCGCAAACCTTTCTACACTCTACCTGGTGGACGTTTCAGTAGTTTGGGGTTTTGACTATGATGAGTACATTGATAAATATATTAAGTATAAATAATAAAGTAAAAGAATATTTCAAGTTAAAGATTAAAGTTGTGACAGCAGAAACAAAATGCAGCTACATGCTGTTTATAAGGAAGCTGGTATAGTTAATATGAAATACAGAATGATGGCAAGAAGTGTTACTACAGATAAAAAGGAACATTCACAGTGACAACAGTGATAGAGAACTACGTATTTTTTCTTTATCACGGGTGGGTATGTGTAGAAAACAAACTTAAAGTTCCAAGTGCCCAGTGATTTATCTTTAAAGTATGTAAAATCAAAATTAACAGAAAAACAGACACCCCACAATCATGGTGGGCAGCTTTTACCTCTCTTAACACAGTTGATTGGGTTAGCATTGAAAAAATCAGTAAGAAAGAGACAACCTGAGCAATACAGTTAACAAATGAGGTAAGTGATATACAAGAAACACAATACAGCACCGAACAACACAAAACTTCCTAGTATCTCAAACATTTACCAAAACCTACCAAATCCTAGGCATAAAGAAAGTATAAACAAATTTCAAAGGATTAAAATAATTCAGACTCTGTGCTGTGAGCACAGCAGATATAAGCTAGAAATCAGTTTTATTACTATTTCAATAGTTAACAAAAAGATAATTAGAAGATCCCTAAATGCCTTGGATTTCTAAACAATCCACTTTTATTCAAAAAATAAATAGCCACTTGTATCTTGTTAGTCAAAAAAGCTATAGCTGAAATTAAAGCTCACATACAGCCTTTAGTTCTTGGGAGTATGAAATGGTAAATTATATCAAAATCATTCTCCTAATTCCCCCCCAAAATTGAGAAAAAAGACAATTAATCATCAACAGAAGCAAACAGAGAAGAAGAAAGCTGGGCAAACATGGATGCCAAACATTATCATGTCCAACAGTTTACACACTGTACCACCTCTGTTAGATCTTATAAGAATGTGCTGCAGGCACTGTCATCCCCAGCTTACAGACTGAGACCCATACAGTTACAACAGGGTTTCCCAAGTCATTCAACAGGGGAATGAGGGCTGAAGCTCAACCTATCCTGCCCTGAGGGCCACGCGCACAGACACACGGGACACTGCAAGGCAGCTGGACGCTGCCCCGGAGGCCCCGCCGGCGGACGCACAACTGCAGGAAACACTCTACAGAACTGTTTGTTAAAAACAAACAAACAAACAAAACCCAAGAGCTCATTTAACATACACACTTCCAAATAGCATCTCAACAAAAATTTAAAATACCCCAATGACATTATATACAATATTTTCTGTTGCCGGTGTTTAATGTTTTCCTTCTCACGGGGCCACGAGATGTTTGAGCCACATGGGAGAGCCAAGGCAGATCGCAAGTGCATTTGTTTACTTGTTTTGAGTGGTTAAAAAGAACTGCTTCATATGCGTCACTGAACTTTGGATCACAGAATTCTCAACAGATCAGTAGTCCTGACAGCAGAGAAGGCAGCTGCCAGTCGCCATCAGGTCAGGGCCATAAACCACTCTGAGGAGTCCAGGCCACCTCTGGACCTTCCCGGGAACCATCCATCATAGATTTACCCCAAGTGCTGCTAATCCTTCACCAGACAGCCTGGGAGGAGAGGAGCCCCAGCTGCTTCAGTATCTCCCCTTCACATCGAGGAAGGCGCCTCCCACATACTCAGGAAGGGCTTACAGATGACTTAGAACTACAAGGTTAACAAGTCAGTCTAAAAACTCTGCCCTTTAAAAGTTTTCTCTGAACTGAGCTAAGTTTATCAAAGCAAATGTATTACTGAAGAGGGATACTGCCCTGCACAGGGTGGAATAAACAGCCCAAGGAATTCATTTGTAAAAATACTGAGGAACGTTATTATTAATTATGGAGAGAAAGGTTCTAACAGAGACACAGAAACACAAACAGAAACCTAGGATTCTATGCATAAGAGCATACACACATAAACAAACCAACTAGAATAAGTGTTCTAAGTAAATTTTTATACAAATGATATCTCAAAAGGAATACTGCATGACTAGGGCAGCAGTGGCATGAGCAAAAGCAACGTGTTTCTTTGGTTTGCAATTAGCTTCCTCCCCCTTTCTTTGCTGTTTACTTCATCTAACAAGTTAGAGATACCTTATTTTAGGAAAATGACCTAGTTTCAATGCCTAATTGGTACAATGGAAGAAAGAGACAGAATACATCAATATTGCATCTTGAGAAGCAGGCATTGGAAACTACCTTGAAAATGCTACACTGCTGACAACCCACCATCAATTCAGATGGTGTCACCTGGCCATTTCTTGAAGTCCCAGCTTTTAGGCAACGTTTTCTGACATCTGCATTGTCATGCATCCATAACAGTAAAGAACCCACGGGTACTGATGGCCAGAAGATATTTCAATTTGACTTTATCTGTTTTTGTGAACTAAAACTGATAATCTGTCTAGTTCAAAAGCTTTTCAGTAACAACCTCACCAAAAAGAAAAGAGTATTGACCCCGTTTTTCTTTTTCAAACACAGACCTGGGTACAGCAGAGATGACTAAATAGGACACTTCACTGTGACTTAAAAGAGTCGATCATACGAGCATAGAGAAATCTGAAAGAACGTATCAGCGGAAAACAAATAACAACGTTATATGCAATGTCAAATGTATCAGGACTGTTATTCTAACCCATGGAGCTCTCTCTCCTTCACGCAGACGTTCTGTGAGCACACGTCACTGACACATTTTGCAAGGGCAGCGCTGCCCTCGGTGGGATTCCCACGACTTTCAGGCACTAGTGTCACGGGCCAGCAGCAGCAGCAGCACGCACAATCCTTTGCACTGTGCCTGCTAAGAGCTTCATAGCCAATTATCTTTTTAAATTCTCACAGTGGCCCTTTACACAGATACCACCACGTCGATTTACGTCCGAGAAATAAACCTGCAGTGATGCGGTAAGCCTGCCTGTAACCCACCCAGCCAGGAAGGGGAGGAGAGTTTAAGTACAGCTCCAACAGCTCCGAAGTACCTGCTGGAAACATCCCTGATCACCTCGCATTATTTAAATCCAGTCCTGTCTGGGCTCTGGTTAGGAGCTTCCTCTAGACGTCCTGTAGGGGATGCATCCTTAACAGGCCCCACCCTCGCCACCCGTCCCCTGGCTGCCCACACAGAACTCACACCCAGGCCCTCTGGTTCTCTGAATGCCAGGCTGGGCTGCAGGCATGCCTGTGCCTAACCTGCATTGGGGCTGCGTTGCTGCTCCTCCCGCAGCACCTGATGGCCACTCCAATGAGGCAGGGGCGATCTCAGCAGCCCCTGCCACCACCGCTGCCTGCACCCTGCGCGACAGTCCTTGCTGATGCCTGGGATGCAGGGCGCCCTGTTGCCCCTCCCGGGTTCTCCTGTTTTCCTCACTCACACGCTTCCCCTTCCAGTACTTACTGGAAAACCATGGGGCAAGGAACTGGGCATAACAATTCAAATCACAAACATTTGTTGAAAATGTTAAAAACCTTATCATCAGGCAAAATATGAAGCTCAGACACCCACAACAGTCCAACTGCGTTTGGAATATTTGCTCTTAACAACTGTGGGGAGATTATTTCACCATATTTGCTCCTGATGGAATAGAATGGAAAAGACCTGCTTTCACAGTCAAGGGGACAAGAGCAAGTGTACTTTTTTATCAGTCTTGAAGCGGATACTGTCACACATGCTGCCATGTTTAGATAACTGCTAATGCACAAACAGCCTGACAGCCCCTGCGACGAGCGAAGCGTTTCACACAGCAGCTTTCGTTTCCTACCTGCGTGCAGGTAGGCCAGGTCCGGGTTCTCGATGTCCGGATGCTGTTCTTTCAGGTGGTTCCGGAACTCCACGGGGATGTTGGTGCCATAGTCACACTTGGGGCAGTTGTACATCTTGACGCCTTCGTGTTTGCCCGTGTGGAGGATGTGTTTGCGGATGTTTTCAGCGCAATTTGACCTATGAAGTAAGAAAGCAGAGTAAGTGGAAGTAAGGTCACATCACTAACGTCGGACCACAAACCAGGATGTCAGCGACCCTCACACAGGCCTCGGCAGTGTCAGGTACTGTGCTAAGTGGCTAATCCAGGAGGCGGGAACACTCATCTCCTGGGTGCTAATCTCCAGGCTGCTCTTTTATCTGAGCGATTCATTTCTATGCAGAACCGGAAACACAAAGCCCCAAGTTCTAGGATTTTAATACAAATTATTCAGGTACCACTTGAGGGCAGTGAAGGAGTTTCCTTAATCCCAAGAACACACCTTTCACCATGAGGAGCCGTGCAAAGGGAAGGCCTGCCACTCCCGCTGAACTGGAGCACCAAGGAAACAAAGGCGCCTGGGCTTCTAGTTCTGTCACGAGAGCAGCTCCTAAGTCAAGCTCTCAAACCATCTGAAGACAGAAACGTAGCTGCAAGCAGCCCCTCACCTCACATCTAGGCAACGTGCTAAGTGCCAGTCAGGTTTCTGCACGGGTGCAGGTTTCCAAGAGGGATGGGCTGAATAAAGAGTGGAGGACCCGAGTCCTTTACATGAAATTGTCGCTGACAGTGGGCTCCTCTCCCACTGCTTTCCTGTGGATGCAGAAGTGCCAGGCCTGAGATGACCAGAACCTCTGGCACAGGCGGCGGCTGCTGAGGCAGAGTGTTTGTTCCGTCTGCTCCTGTCCCTCCCAGCACGGGTCAGCGACTGAGCCCAGACCCGTCCACACACACACCGCTGCCTCCCCTCTGTCTCTGTTGTTGTTAGAACATCACCAGAAAGTGCCCGACACAGATTCAAGCAGGTTGTGTGTGTGTGTGTGTGTGTGTGCCCGACACAGATTCAAGCAGGTGTGTGTGTGTGTGTGCCCGACACAGATTCAAGCAGGTGTGTGTGTGTGTGTGTGTGTGTGTGCCCGACAGAGATTCAAGCAGGTGTGTGTGTGTGTGTGCCCGACACAGATTCAAGCAGGTGTGTGTGTGTGTGTGTGTGTGTGTGTGTGCCCGACACAGATTCAAGCAGGTGTGTGTGTGTGTGTGTGTGTGTGTGCCCGACACAGATTCAAGCAGGTGTGTGTGTGTGACGGCTTCAGCTTTCCGACAGAGTGAAATGAAATTCCAAAGAAAGCACTGCGTTTATCAGTCTTTCCTGCCAGTCCTGCTGAAGGACAAAATCCTGTAGGCTGATTTGAAGAAAATAAACTTAGGACACTGTAGGGAGTTAGCAAACACATCTTACAACACACAGATGACGGAAGGCTGCACACGGAGGCCGTCTGTGGCTCGCACGGCCCCGCACTGCTAAACGGAATCATGCGTGTGTGTAACACATAACTGCACCTGGGGACGCACCTGGGGGAGCTGGGGAAGAATGCATATGTGGTTACCATCCCCAACTTTACAGGAGCTCTGCACCAAGATGGTAACACAGAAGGCCATCTGAAGGCAGGTGAAAGAAACGCTCACCCTGTGATGATGGAAAGGAAGAGGGCCAGGTGTGGATTCCCCAGCTGGGGGGTGAGCCGTGCCGAATCCCTGCCTGAGTCTGCAGATCACCTCCCATGTGCTTTCCATGGCAGCACAGACAGTCCTAAATTCACAATGTTTGCTGACATTGGGGAGTGAGCACAAGTCTGCTACTGTACTTAATTAGGACTGCTGATTCTCTGGTGCCACCTACATTCTCCCTTTATGGAGAAGCAAGGCATTAAGAGCCATCAAGGACAATCGCTGGTCAGGGAAGGAAAATTACCAAAATACACACATTTCAGGGTACAGTACCCACTTAAATGGGGGACAGTATAAGCAATGATACTTAATCTTTGATGAAGGAAGGAAGAGATGACTTTGAAAGGAGAGTATTTTGTTTTTGAGACATGTGTATCTTGGATACAAATAAACCAGTATCTCCTAGAACATCAACCACATGTGGAATCTAGCAATTAGGGGACTATTAATGAAGCAAGTAAAAGTGGAGAGGGAGGGTTAAAAAGGAGAGAAGCTTCTTTTATCTAAAAATATATAATAAAACAAAGGAGATGTGGTGTGGGACTTGGTGTTTTAGGTTAAGGATCATTTTATACATATATTTTATACCTATTTACTTTTACTTGTGATATACATACTACTCGTATACTTGATTTTATGTAAATAATAAATACGTGTGTGTATATAATCTATATTATACACACATCTAAGAAACATTAAATATATGCAAATGAGAAGAAAATACAGTCAATGTCTATCTGCAATTGAAAAAGGTATATTTCATGGATAATGGCATATTTGTGTGCTATCATCTGTTCTGATGTCATACAACACAAATTTTTTTTTAAATATTGAGATAAAAAGGAACAACTCTGAAATCAAACTATTACAGTCCAAGCCTAAAAAGCAGAAGCTCTAACATATTGTATTAACATCATTTACAGCACCTACAGAGTCCAGCAGACTGCAGTCCCACACTGGAGACTACCCTGAGACAGACAGCTGACTGTGTAGCAATGGTGCAACATTCAGTTGACAATCAGTAGGCTAGATAACGTCAGCCAAGCAGTTCTGAATGATACTCAGCCCCCCAGATGAGGTTTTTTCCCCAAATACTAAGAGAACTTCCAACTAGTAATAAGAATGGTAAATTGAAGAGGGACTAATGAAGAACAGGTCAGGCAGGGGAAGTAAGGATGGTCTGAAACATTATATCAAACAAGGTCCAACCTTGGTTTGCCAGGAAATAATAGCAGTGACATGAAGAGGGCATTCAATTATTAGGAATCAGCGACTGAATGTATTTTTAGTTTGACACTGATTCTTAAGGTAAAGAGTATATTTTTGCCTCATGTTCCTAGACTGCAAGATTTAATATTACTAAGATGGCAATACTCCTCAAATTGATGTATAGATTCAGTACAATCCTATCAAAATCTCAGCTGGATTTCTTACCAAAGTTGAAATACTGATCCTAAAGTTCATATGGAAATGCACAGAACCTAAAAGACTCGATACAATTTCACAAAGAACTATGTTGGAGAACTCATGCTTTCTGATTACAAAACTTTCTATGAAGCAGTAGTAATCAGAACAGTGAGGTGCAAGAGAAAGAACAGATGGAGCAGTGCCCAGCGGGAGGTGTGTGTGTGGGGGGGGCCATGGTTCCATGGGAGGTGAGATGGCTCAGTGCGATGCTGTAGGCTCCTCATGGGGAACAGGTGCTCAGGCCGGACTTACTGGGCCCACGAGTGCAAGCACTGAGTTTATGGGGAAGGCAGTGTAAAGTCTGAGGACATTTCAAATGAATTTTGAAATACAATATGTTGAAAGTCTCGAGGCAGCTCTCTCTATATATAAGTATGGCCTTGGCTGGGCAATTAGTAAAAGGACCAGAGATGGGAGCTGATTGATTTTTGGGGCTTCTTAAAATATGTGATAAGGGAAATATCTTATTCAGTTCAGAGGCATTGCATTTTAAAATAATAAATCAATAAAATAACAAATGACAAAGTCTTCCAGAATACCACAAAACTATGTTACTGCTACACACTTGCTGCTTATTAACACAAAATAATAAGTTTATGTTATTTAACTTAATGAGAAGGAAGCTTAGAAAACAATTCTACTAACTATTTTTTTCTCTTTTGTTTCTGATACTATCTTTAGGATTTTCTATGTACAGATTCATGTCATCTGCAAATAGTGAGAGCTTTACTTCTGCAATCTGGATTCATTTCTTTTTCTTCTCTGACTGCTGTAGCTAGGACTTCCAGAACTATGTTGAATAACAGTGGTGAAAGTGGACACCCTTGTTTTGTTCCTGATCTTAAGGGGAACACTTTCAGTTTTTCACCATTGAGAATAATGTTTGCTGTAGGCTTCTTATTATATATGGCCTTTACTATGTTGAGGTAGGTTTGTTCTATGCCCATGTTTTGAAGATTTTTAATCATAAATGGGTGCTGAATTTTGTCAAAGGCTTTTTCTGCATTTATTGAGATTATCATATGGTTTTTTCCTTTCAATTTACTAAAATGGTGTGCCACATTGATTGATTTGTGTATATTGAAGAGTCCTTGCATCCCTGAAACACAGCCAACTTGATCATGGTGTATGAGCTTTTTGCTGTGTTGCTGAATTCTGTTTGCTAAAATTCTGTTGAGGATTTTTCCATCTACATCCATCAGTGATACTGGCCTGTAGTTTTCTTTTTTCTGTGTTGTCTTTGTCTGGTTTGGTATCAGGGTGACAGCGGCCTTGTAGAATGAGTTCGGAAGTGTTCCTCTGAAATTTTTTGAAAGAGTTGTAGAAGGATAGGATTTAGCTCTTCTCTAAATGTTTGACAGAATTCTCCTGTGAAGTCATCTGGTCCTGGGCTTTTGTTGTTTGGGAGAATTTAGATCACAGCTTCAATTTCAGTGCTTGTAATTGGGTTGTTCATAATTTCTATTTCTTCCTGTTCAGTCTTGGAAGTTCTTAAGAATCTGTCCATTTCTTCCAGGTTATCCATTTTATTGCCATATAATTGTTCATAATAGTCGCTTATATTCCTTTGTATTTCTGCATTGTCTGTTGTAACCTCTCCTTTTTCATTTCTAATTTTGTTGATTTGATTCTTCTGTTTTTCTTGATGGGTCTGGCTAAAGGTTTGTCAATTTTGTTTATCTTCAAGAACCAGTTGTATTAATCTTTACTATTGTTTCTTTCATTTCTTTTTTCATTTATTTCTGCTCAGATCTTTATGATTTCTTCCCTTCTACTAATTTTGGGGGCTTTTTGTTTTTCTTTTTCCAGTTGTTTTAGTGTAAAGTTAGGTTGTCTATTTGATGTTTCTCTTGTTTCTTGAGGTAGGATTGTACTGCTATAAACTTCCCTCTTAGAACTGCTTTAGCTGCATCCCAGAGGTATTGAGTTGTCGTGTCTTCATTGTCATTTGTTTTTAGAAATTTTTTGATTTCCCTTTTGATTTCCTCAGTAACCTGCTGGTTATTTAGAAATGTATTGTTTGATCTCCATGTGTTTGTGTTTCTTAGAGTTTTTTTTCTTGTAATTGATGTCTAGTCTCATAGCGTTGTGGTCAGAGAAGATGCTTGATATAATTTCAATTTTTTTTAATTTACTGAGTTTTGATTTGTGACCCAAGATGTGTCTATCCTAGAGAATGTTCCATGTGCACTTGAGAAAAAGGTGTATTCTTCTGCATTTGGAAGCAAGGTCCTGAAGATAACAATGAGATCCATCTCATCTAATGTATCATTTAAGACTTGTGTTTCCTTATTAATTTTCTGTTTTGATGATCTGTCCATTGGTGTGAGTGGGGTGTTAAAGTCTCCTACTATTATTGTGTTACTGTCAATTTCTCCTTTTATGTCTCTTATTGTTTGTCTTATGTATTGAGGTGCTCCTATGTTAGGGGCATAGATATTCACAATTGTTATGTCTTCCTCTTGGATTGATCCCTTGATCATTATGTAGTGTCCTTCTTTATCTCTTGTAATCTTCTTTAAGGTCTATTTTGTCTGATACGAACATTGCTACTCCAGCTTTCTTTTGCTTCCATTTGCATGCAATATATTTTTCCATCCTCTTTCAGTCTATATGTGTGTTTAAATCTGAAGTGGGTTTCTTGTAAACAGCATATATATGGGTCTTGTTTTTGTAACCATTCAGCCAGTCTGTGTCTTTAGATTGGAACATTTAATCCATTTACATTTCAAGTAATTATTGATATATATCTTCTTATTGCCATTTTTTTAATTGTTTGGGGTTGATTTTGTAGGTCTTTTTTCCTCCTGTATTTCTTGACTATAATAAGTCCTTTAACATTTGCTGGAAAGCTGGTTTGGTGGTACTGAATTCTCTTAACTTTTGCTTGTCTGAAAAGCTTTTGATTTCTCCATCAATTTTGAATGAGATCCTAGCCAGGTACAGTAATCTTGGTTGTAGATTTTTTCCCTTTCAGTACTTAAATATATCCTGCCATTCCCTTCTGGCCTGCAGAGTTTCTGCTGAAAAATCAGCTGTTAAATGTATGGGGTTTCCCTTGCATGTTACTTGTTGCTTTTCCCTCACTTCTTTTAATATTCTTTGTGTTTAGTCTTTGTTAGTTTGATTAGTATGTGTCTTGGTGTGTTTTTCCTTGGGTTTATCCTGTATGGGACTCTTTGTGCCTCTTGGAATTAATTGACCATTTTCTTTTCCACATTGGGGAAATTTTCAACTAGTCTCTTCAAAAATTTTCTCATACCCTTTCTTTTTCTCTTCTTCTTCTGGGACCCCCATAATTGGAATGTTGGTGCGATTGATATTGCCCAAGAGGTCTCTGAGACTATCCTCATATCCTCAGTTCTTTTCATTCTTTTTACTTGATTCTGTTCTTCAGAAGTTATTTCCACCATTTTATCTTCCAGCTCACTAATTCATTCTTCTTCTTCAGATATTTTGCTGTTGATTCCTTCTAGAGTATTTTTAATTTCAGTAATTGTGCTGTTTGTATGTTTTTTCTTTAATTCTTCTAGGTCTTTGTTAATTGATTCTTGCATTTTCTCCATTTTGTTTTTAAGGGTTTTGATCATCTTTACTATCATTATTCTGAATTCTTTTTCAGGTAGTTTGCCTATTTCCTCTTCATTTATTTGGACATCTGTGTTTCTAGTTTGTTCCTACATTTGTGTAGCGTATCTCTGCCTTTTCATTATTATTATTTTTTTAACTTATTGTGTTTGAGGTCTCATTTTCCCAGGCTTCAGGGTTGAATTCTTTCTTCCTTTTGATTTCTGCCCTCCAGTGGTTTGTGTAAGCTTTGGATAGGGTGAGATTTGTGCTGAGTTTTTTTGTTTGTTTGTTCATTTTTCCTCTGATGGGCAAGGCTGAGTGAGGTGGTAATCCTGTCTGCTGATGACTGGGTTTGTATTTTTGTTTTGTTTGTTGTTTAGAGGCATCCTGCACAGGGTGCTACTGGTAGTTGGGTGATGCCAGGTCTTGTATTCAAGCGGTTTCCTTTATGTAAGTTCTTACTATTTGATACTCTTTAGGGTTAGTTCTCTGGTAATCTAGGGTCTTAGAGTCAGTAATCCCACTCCAAAGGCTCAGGGCTTGATCTTTCAGGAGAAGTTCTGCAGTTAATAGTCACTCAGGAAACTTCTTTAATAAAAGGGATCAAGTCATTCAGCAGGGGAAACTGATGCTGAAAGCTGACACCTGTCCACATGTTGTCATCAGCAGAATCTGGTTTAGAGGTCCCAACTCCTGAGCAGGAAACTTCCCATCCAAGAGAGCAGAGGAGAGCATGGTTCATCCCAGGAGAGCTCCTATTTTTTCTCTTTTGATACATGTGATTTCAGTTATTAAAAAATTACTGTACCACTGAGGTTGTTGAACAAACCTACCTTCACATATTTCAAACATCAAACAGTCTAATAATGACAGACAGAGACAGTGAAGTCTCTTCCTACCACAGCCTAGATCACCACCCTCTTACCTTGGACCACAGACACAGAATCACTAACTGCCCATCAATCTTTTGGGAGAACTAACAATTTTTTTTCAATGCATAAACACACTATATCTGTTTCTCTCCCCTCTTCTTGTATGTAAATCTGCTGGCATAACACGTGTTGGCATCTTACTTTTTCCACCTAACAGCAGGGCATGGGGACCTCTCCACATGACTACGTAAGAGCACAGCATCCTTCCTGACATCTCCCTCCCCCCACCACCCTACCACTCCCTCCCTAGGCTTCGCCTCCTTTCCTTCGTTAATAGCTCCACAGAATTTCCTAGTAAGGACAGAGAATACTGCATTTAACTGATCCTTTACTGATGAGCATCTAGGTCATTTCTGATCATTCACTAATGTAAACAAGTTTGTGATGAATAGTCTAGTGTAAACAAGCTTGTGATGAATTCTCTTGTGAAACTTTCCCTTTCTCAGGATGCCAAGAGAATGTCACAATGCCAAGTGGAATTGCTTCAAATGTCAATGGGCATATGCTTTTGTAGTATTGATCAATGCTGCCAAATGGCCCTCCAGAGGAGGTGTAGCAATTCACACTTCTACCAACAATGTTTTAGAGAGCCTGTTTCTACACAGTCGTGCCAATGTAGTGTGTTGTGTTACCAAACTTCCAAGTTTTTGCCAATGTGGTGGGTGAAAAATGACAGCTAGAGGCGGGGTTCAATTTCCAACTTTTAACAGTTTTAATCTGCATTCCTCTTGTAATGAATAAAGTTGCTTCAAATATTGAAATTCCATGTGTATTCTGCTTCCTCTGTACCATTTTTCCTTATTTTTATGAGTTGTTTTCCTAAGGGTTGTTAGTCATTCTCTTATATATAAGGGAGGTAAACTCATTTGTCTATGACAGAAGTAGCAAATATCTCTTCCTTACTTTCAGTTAGGCTTTGTTTATAGTATCTTCGGTAAAGCAGAAATGTTTTATTTTGTTCATCTTTTGTCCTGTGGCCTCCTTACTTAGAGGTCATAAAGGGACTGTCCCAAATTGGCTCTAGTACTTGAATAGTTGCATTGTTCTACTAAGTATTAGAGTCCTTTCAAAATTCCCCTAGAGCATGGTGTAAGTTGTGGCTCCACACTGCTCGCCAGATCTCTCACTGACTTGAAGTGCTATCTCCATGAATATCTGATTTATTTGAAGCTAAGTCTGGATTTTCTGTCCCAGTCTGCTGGTCTGTCTTGCACGTGCTCATCCATTGACATGACCCAGGATGCACAGGACTCATGTCTGATAGAGCCCATCCACCTGTGTTGCTCTTTCTCCTCCCAGGTCACCACTTCTCCCCCAAGCCATCAGGTGAGCTGGCATGGTGGATATGGAGAGTTAACTGTGGAAGCAGAGAGACCTGAGCTGATAATAAAGTAATATCACTAAGACACAATCAGGTAGTTTCTGTGTATTTAACTAAGGTGTACTGGTAACATTATCTTAATATAGAAATGCAGAGAGAGCAGGTACAGATGTCACACACTAATGTAAACATGGATCCCAAAATTCCTTCCCCAAGAGAAGCCATGTGTCTGCCTTACCACTCCCAAACTTCTATGTATGAAATTCACCACTATCTTGGTCTCCTGTTAACAACTTGGCAAGTTATGTACATAACCTGACATTTAAAAATTCTGAAAGTTCTGCTTAAAGAAATACAGAATTTTTTTTTAAATACTTTGCCTCCCACACTTTCAGACCATGGGGTATTTTGTTGTTTTATGCTAATAATATACATGTCTCATAAGGTCATCATGAATTAAGGTAAATGACATTAAACAAGTTTAGAAAATACAGGAGGTGCTCAATTCACTGTTTATCACCATAACTAGTCTTTCTGTTGAAAGCAATAGAGTTCAACTCTCTGGATCATCATTAGCAATTTACTTACTATTACAAAAGGCAATTTCAATTTATTTAAAAAATAAACCCCGCAGTTATATAGGGTTGTATGCCTATATGTTTAGAAATGCACTTCCTCTTCCCTCTGTAGTTAAGTTTCTTTTGGAACAAGTGTATTATAAATGCATAATTATCTAAAGTTCAGTTGAAGGAGGTTTCCACTGTATCATTAAAACAGTAATCCACAATGAATAAAGAATAATCCCATGAAAGGCTTTATGTAAACAAAATTTAAGAAGTTTCTACATTTTTTAAACCAGCAGTATGTAACTCATAAATTCACCAGGTCTAAGAAACACTGTGGACTCTCTGAGGAAGAAGAAAACAGCGCTGTGAGTCCCTGCAGGCGGAGGGCAAGCCCAAGGCAGCTGCTCAGGCTTCCTGCATGATTGACCTAACATGGCCCAAGACACACAGCCCTCTGCCATGTAGGTCCCACTGAAGGACCCAGGAGGAAAGAGCCTGAGAATTTTAGATTACTAAACAGTTGTGCTGGTTAGACTGCTAGAGATACAAGAATAAAAAATTATATCCCTATGGCCAAAATGGGGTATTTTATCAACGATTTTCAGCAAACAGGTGAATGTCACTGGGAGTGTTGAACCTGATACATCACCAGGACAGAGAATACAAAGACCCATGTATACGAGGGATAAAGATGTCATTTCAGATCAATGAGGAAATGGTGGGTCACACAACAAATGGTGTTCAGTCAACTGCCTATCACATGAGGAAAGATAACTTACAGATTCTTGTGGTCTTACACCATGCAAAAACAAATGTTATTTGGATTTTAAGGTTAACACAAGGACACTAAATTATTAAAGTGCTAGAAGAAAATATGAGAAAATATTTTTATACTCTTGATTGGAAAAAGCTTTGCTGGATAAAATTCAAACACAAATGCCATAAACTGAACAACAACAACAGCCTTTAAGAAACAGAACTACCCCAACATTCCACTTAGTCCAGCATGATGCCTATAGGGCTGCAGTGAAAAGACTTTGGTGGTCAATGTTTCATACATTTCAGTTACACAAATTACATATTTTTTTAAACAGCAGTAACTCTGTGAGTGTTCAGTATGCTACTCATTATGCATCTGAAGAGGGTGGTAAAACAGAGAATGTTTCTCAAACTAACTTGATGACAGAAACATTTTCCAAGGCTGAGCCAATGACATCTGCTGCTTGAAGGCCATGACTGGTGAAAACTGGCCCTGAGGTCAGCCATACTTGTTGCTTCTTCTCCTCTCACTTGTCATCTGTGGTTCCAGTGACACTGGTGGAAATCCTGCTCATTGTTACCTTGCCACTCTTCTTATATTGGACCTTTGAAATAAATAGAGCCCTCCCCCACTCTATTTCTACAAACTTATGTCCTTTCAGGGGGATTCCCTGATGGCTCAAGCAGTAAAGAATCCACCTGCCAATGAGGGAGACACGGGTTTGATCTCTGGATGAAGAAGACCCTCTGAAGAAGGTAATGACAACCCACTCCAGTATTCTTGCCTGAGAAATCCCATGGACAGAGGAGCCTGGCACCCTACAGTCCACGGAGTCACAAAGAGTTGGACATGACTGAACACTGGATGGATGAATGGATGGGTGGATGTCCTTAGAGAATGAGTATTATTCTCCTCTTTTCTGTTAACTAGCCAAGCTTAGCAAATGAAATGCTTGGAAACCAGGAAAGGCATGTAAATGAGAAGACTTCAACAGAAAAGGATCTTTAACAAAGAATAGGAATACAGCCTGACTTCCTGCTAAGTCCAAGCAGTCACTGGAATCATACTTGGAGGAGCAACAGAGGAGGCAGAGACACTGAGCAGGTGGAGAGGCTGAAGGGGGAGAGAGGCTGAGGGGCGCACAGACACTCAGCAGGCTGGAACCACAGGAAGGACTGCCCTTACAGAACTTTTGCCTGAAATAGTCACACACAAACAATATTACTTTATAATTCAAGATATAAATATCAGTATACGTAGTAGTTTACTGTAGCTTTTCTAGTTGAAAGCTTTTCAAACTTAAGGTGATAGAATGGAAATTTTTACAGAACCAAAAATACATTTCACAATCTTTCTGAGAGCCTAGGCCAGAACGTGATTTTACCTGGGACAATTTTATAATGTCAAAGAGACCAAAAAAAAAAGAAAAAAATACAAAGGCTGGATGTACAATACCCACAGCTTCTGCATGCATGCCTGAGAGCACAGCTCATCCAGGAGGTTTGCAGACCTGACCACGTAACTCACGACATGCCCATAAATTGGTCCATTAGGGGCAGGGGTGGGGCTGCCATAAAATTTTAAATTTCTTAAGTGGCTGAAAGGAGACTACATCTCTCACACCTGCTACACCAAGGAGCTGGTCAGTAAGCTACCCATCATAAAGTCAGACAGAGGAGGTGCGACAAACAGTTATTTTCTGGCCAGAGGGAATAGTGAGCTTCCCTGTCTTTGCAAAGCTCTTGAAAGGCTCTTCCCAGACTCTCTTTTCCTTACGAAACTCTCTGAGTTAAGTGTATATTTACAGAAGACTTAAAACACATATTTTATTCACAGAGTTCAATTGAGTCCTACTGAGCAGCATTTCAACCTTCCATAATCCTAGAGCTTCATGATCACTTTGAAGAAAAACTTAAAAGAATCACTGATGACGAGGGGGCAACTGAGTTTATTTAATAACCTATGTCCATTTTTACAAAACTGCTCCACGTAATGCATTTAAAAATCATAACCTGTTCATTTCAGTCACCGCACACAATGCCTCCCTTTGTCCCTTGTAAGTCTCTCAAATGTCTTATTTTAAAGGAATATATAGCGCTCCCGGAAGACATTTCCGCATTCCTATTCCCTTCGGCTCCTGCGAGCCCTTGTTCTGTGTGATAAGGCAATCTCCTCCGGGATCGGCGCCGTGTAGTTTCGCACCACGAGTGACAAGGACTCGACTTGAATAACTGCTGTGCGCAGGTTGTAATTATGTCAGCTGGAGTGTTGAACAAGGGGACTGATTAATGGGAGCCTGGGCCCAGGCGCAGTCCCTATCAAAACCTCCGCGCAGGCCAGCAGTGGGGACGGGTTAAAGCAGAAAGACAAAACATGCTGCATCGTCCATGATAGATGAATTGCTCCAACAGTCTTCAGGCAGATGTTCCGGGACAGTATAATATACAATTACTCTGCCTTATCACTTTCCCAGGGACAATAAAGCTTCCTCCTTCTATAGCTCATGTGAGTGAAGGCAAAATTCGTTTCACTTTTACAGCACTGACTCACTTATCATGGTGCCTTGATTGTGCTTTTACAGCTAAAGCAAACATATATTCTACTTTTAAACCAAAAAAAAAAAAAGCTGTAAGAATAAAGCTGGAGCCTTGTTTTGAATCTCTTTTACATCAGAACACACCATGCTTTGGAAGGCTGTTGTGTTAAAATGGATGCAGGGCAGGTAGAATATGTCTGTGTGGGTACATAGTTGAAAACAAAGCGCCCATGACAAGAAGTAAGATTTGGATTGTGTGACCTTTACATTCATAGCGTTGCTTACACAGCTCATACGAAATCAGTAATTGGGAGGAGCACGTAACTTTGTGTGTGTGTGTGTCTGTATATATGCTGATGTTATCCATATATTTCCCAGGCACACAGCTCCTTGAATCTGAGTGTGCACTTCCAATGACACACTTACTCACTGCCACTCTTCTGTCATGTCTTTGAGAACCTTCTTAAGAAAGCTGTGCTAGCTGATAGGACGGAAGCTGCCCCAACTGTTTTAATAAAACATTGTAGCCAATGCTAAAATGAACCTACCTCAGGGGCACTATGCTGATCACTTCTATTACCTTTATGTACTCACAGAAGTGGTGCCAAAAATTTATGGCAAGATGTCCAGAACTATCTCAATTTGCAAAGGGAAAAGCACTTTTCATTTTTAAAGGTGAAAGACCAGCTAAAACCAAATTCTGAGATGCAGCCATAATCCTCCTGTGGAACTCGAATTTATAATAAAACAAAGCAGCAAAAATTCCTATAGAATCAAAGGAAACCCAAACAGAATGTGAGTGAATGCAAAAGAAAAGCATACATCAACCTGTGGAGCAATATAGATGACTTATTTCCACTTTTTAGTGGTTTAGTACAACTGACACCAACACTCAGCAGTTATAATATACCCTAAGTCATGAAAACAAATCACGCACCCTATCTCACCCTGCGGAGTGATATATTTGCTTCTCTTTCCATGCCATACACACACTAACTCCACTGCCGCATGGTCCTTATTATTACGTTTCTCTTGGTAGGACCATTCCAGTCGAGTTATATGTTTCTAGAAATATGGCAATTTGAAGAAGGCAGGGATCAATCTAAAATGGGGTGAAACAGAAGTTTTAGTACAAATGGACATAAAGAATATAATTAAAGCTGTGATTGATAAGAGTTATACCATATTTGTGATTACTAATAAAGTCAAACAAATGAAGGTAAAACAAACAGAAAGGGTTGTAAATACACACGGGAGTCATCACAGTAAATGCCTGTGAGTTTCCACAGACTTCTGATGTCACTAGAAGGGCCTGTCATATGTGCCAGTCTTAGAGAAGTCCTAAACCATGAGCAAAATTGTTTAGAATAAGTCACAGAAAAGAAGACACACTTTAAAAGATGACATTTAAATGACTGTTGGTTAAATGGTCACCCTCAAGTGTGCCAAGCAAAATTTTGAATTACATCTAATAGTCAGAGCAGTGCAATCTTTTGTGGAAGTAAATTCTCCAAAGAAAGCAAATAAAATCCCAGGACTGGGTGTATATGTAGGGGAGAGCAGAGCAATCCCATGACACAATTTCTGTGTTGTTTGATTCAAAACTCTAACCACAACAAATTTAAATTTAGCATTATGCAGTGTCCCCAAATGTGGGAGCATTGTCATGGCAGTTGGGCATAGAGGTTCAGAGGTGTGAAGCTGGAGTTCTCCAGTTCAAGAGAGGCACGGCTGATGCTTCAAAATTATTACCAGGCCCCCCGACCTGTCACAAAACCCTCAGCTGACGTGTGCCATCTGAGTCGTCAGGTATAGTTTAGGCATTGTTCATGGTCGCTGTTTCAGCTGGCTCCTTCACCGTGGCATGTAAGTATTTAAGTAAGATTTTAAAAGCAACCTTAAGCAAGCAAATGAAAACAAACACTCAAATACAACATAACTGCGCTCTCTGCTCTGGCTTCTCCCCACAGCCTCATGTCTGACCACGCGTGTGCTTTCTGCTCCTACCCCCATGCTGGACCTGGGCTCCTGCAGAAAACCTCTGGGAGCTGAGGCCGGTGTCCTGTCCCAGGCACTCCTTCCTGCTGCCCAGGGTCCCTTGCACTGCTGGAAGGCTACCGCTCCGCCTCCCCAACACCTGCTCTTCGCCCCTCTGTTTCACCACGTTTTCCAAGGGAGACACCACTCGCATCAGCGCTTCCAGGTGCACGCGCATCAGCGCTGACCTACACATTTCCTGGCTGGCTTCCATGTGGGCATCCACGGGCATTTCAAAGTCATTTCAAAGCTAATCCACACTCGCCATCACTTTGCCAAAGGGGTCTCTCTCCTCCAGGGGTGAGGACCCAGTGAGCGACCGCCACTCAACGAGCAGCCCTGGCTGCGGCATCGAAAGGATGGCGCATCTTTCTGTCACTCGGCCCCCAAAGTCATCCATTTGGCCACTGTGTTCATTCGCCCTCTTAACAAGCGCTGAGATCAGCCTCTCTCTACGCCCATTATGGCTACCATGTTGGTTTAGGGTTAGTCGCTTATTATTTCTGCCTGCACCTTCGCAATTGTCTTTCAGATGCTCTCTCAACTTCTGCTGTGCCCCTCTCTGGCTCCTCATTTGTACCGCATCAGTGACTATTGCAAAGCAAAATATGAATATGTCAGTTTCCTCCTTAATACTCTCCACTATCTACACACTCACTGCCTGTGGGGTAAGAAGCAAAATACCCGGCATGGACTCAGCCCCCAGGACGTCCTGCCCTCGTCCCCACACAATCCCATGGGTTCTACAATCCAGGCTTGCTGATGGGAGAAGATGATCTAAAACCAAGCAAAAAATATCATTTAGGAGTCGGAAGTGGGGCAGAACTCTACTTTTTATTAAAGTAAAGCTATTTGAGGTTTTTAGAACAAAACAAATTTCTCAGATTTAAGTGCCAACCGATTTCTACTTCAAATAATTAAATCTAAGAGATCAACTGATTTACTCAAGCACAAGCAAGCACTAAAAACTCATCACATTTTTCCTCTATGGAAAACTCTAATCTGTTTTATGACATTTCATGTATTTCTTAAAAGCTGTAACTCAAGATGAAAAAAACAAAACATAAACAAGAAAGAAAGGACTGAGTATATTTACCCAACGTGCTTCTCACAAGTAGGAAAAAGTCAACAGAAGATTTGTGCCACGTTCTCTTAATTAACAAAAGAAAGATGTGTGAGAGAGAAAAGATGTCATCTTGTTTTTACAGACATTCTTAACCTAAAGCCAAAACGTGCACTGGCGCTACCAAGCGGCCGCATCTTATTCCACTCAAGGGCTCTGATGTCTACAAGGCGTGCTGATAGGGACGCTTGCTCATATACACGCTGCATCCCCACTGCCTGCTCGTTCTCAGGTTTTCTTTCTCTTCTTCCCCTTCTTTCTTTCAGAATTTTTTTTTTTTTAACAGTCCCTAGAGGGGCAATATTTCAGAATACATTGAAACAAAGGATCCAAATCCAAAATGAAATAACTAATATCTTGGTATTCTCATTGAACTTATGACAGGTGGTAAAACTGCTATACACCTCAAAGGTATCCTGTTCTATTATTTTCTCTCGACTCCACAACTGAGTTTGTGAAATTCAACCACACAACCAGAAGGGTGTGTCTAATGTTCTTCCAACTGTTGTTCTAGATAATCCTGGTGATTACAGAGTTTTCCTAACAAGCTTATGTTGTATGATCCTCTACTGCCGGGAGACATAGATAGTTACACTGTGAAGTGTTTTGTTGTGTGATAATAGCTCTAGTGTCTGAGGAATAACTTATTATGCAAGAGATTATTGCCCCAAAAAATATTTTCTATTTTTTTCATCTCTAAGGTCTTTCTTTCTACCACAATATATACAGATATATCTAACTACCACCCAAGGGACTGTCCATAGTAATTCCTTGTAGAAAGACCATCCCCAAAGATAGCGCTGGTCCTTCTATAATGACTGGATGTGGGATTCAGAGCCAGCAGGTTAAATAAACATGTTTATCTAGATTCTACTTTAAGAGATAGCAAAGGGAATGTATGGTCACTTTGTGTTCAAAACGGCTCTTCTAATTAATCTGTGATCTCAATGCCTATTTCAGCTACATCAACAAACAAAACAACTTAAAACTTGTGTGATAAAACAAATTACCTGAGACTTTTCTCCCTTTTAAACGCATATGAACCAATTTGTAATTTTTAATACTATGGAATCTACTTGTTTTTAGGTCTACAGATTTTTTTTACACTTAAATGAGTTTTGTCAGATGAAAATTAATTTACCAACAGTAACTAAAGGCCTGACATAAATACTGTGCTATATCAGCACATAGGCCTAAACAAAAATTCTTAAAAGTCTGTATAGTTGGGTGTCTTAGGGCAGACAAGAAAACTTAAATATGTTACAGATAAAAATAACATTAGATATATACATTACAGAAAATACAAAACCAAATTAAACTAGAACAGTTAAAACTATTGAGAATTTTTTTTTTTTAATTCACTAATGAAACAGAAAATTAGGAGATATTTGTTAGGACAGAATTTAACTTCTACTGAAACAGAAATGCTAGGAATAAAAAAAATACATTTACATACAGTCTGACTTTTATAATTAGGACAGAAAAACCTGAAAATACAATTATACTCCTTGTTAGGGAACCCCTCAAAAGATGCCATGGAAATTTACCAGAAACATCTACTTCACAAGAAAGAACAGTACACCTCCAGAAAGTACCACCTTGACACCTGCTAGGAGAATCTTCCTAACCAACATTTATGCTGCCAACAACTACATTCGGTTCCACAAGCCAGCCAGGAACTGACATCTACCTGTGACTCACTGAGCTGTGTGAAGGTAGCGAGCAGGAAGGGCCTTCCGCCAGGATGGGCACTGCGCACACAGTACAGGAGACGCATCTAGCTTCCAGAAGACACTGACCACGAACCGAGGAGCGCCTTGGAATCATTATCCCAAAAGAAGTCTGCAAAGTGACGGACTTTGAGGCTTTCAGCCGAGGACATCTGTTTCCTCATTCCAGTAATCAGAGGAGCAGTACTCTTATTTTAGGATAGAATAGATCGAACCCAGGTCTCCCACATTGCAGGCGATTCTTTACCAGCTAAGCCACCAGGGAAGCCCAGTAAATATAAAGAGAAAACAGACGTGATACAAATGAAATAGTACTGACTGGTATGTTTTATTTGTTTGTTTTTGGTGAGAATATTTAAGTTCTACTCTCTTCACTAATTCCAAGTATTCAAAATACTTTATCACTGATGCATTAGCTCTTCAGACCTGATTCATGTGATAACTGAAAGTTTATGCCCTTTTACCCACGTCTCCCTACTTTGCTCACTACTTTTCTGCTATTTTTTTGACTTTTTCTTTTTTTTTTTAAGATTCCACACATTAAGTGATATCATGCAATACTAGTCTTTCTTGTCTGGTTTATTCCACTGACAAAAATAGTTTTCAATTTGAATTTTGTTCTGATATAACTAGGCTTTTGACATCGGTCAAATTGCTTCAACTATAAATTATTATGAATACCAGATATTTTCATTCAATTATTTTTATGTAATATCATTATTCTTTAAGAACTTCAATGTCACCCAAAAGAAACAAATGCTACCTCTGATTCTTCAGGAAAAGAAACAAGTGCTGTTCATTTTGGTACGTATAATTCCCCTTCTCTCTTGGTATAAATGCTGTTCTGCTACAAAGATAAAAACCTATTTTTTCTCCTTGGTATTATTATTCGGGGCAAACCCAAGTTTGACCCATCTACTGCTTCTCCTGCTGCTGCCTATGAACCTGCACAGGAAGCCAAAGGAGAACTGGAACCCTTGGGGAGTCCCCACAGGGAGGTGGTGATCCCTGCAGAGTAAGTCTTCCAGCCAGGATGCTACGAAGGGCAGAACACAACAATGATCCATCATGCATGAGGCCTTAGCGCCTTCATACTTAGTGAAACATAATACACGTGAAATGTTAAAAGGTTTTTTTTTGACAAAAATTTTCTAGAACACACATACATATTTCAAATGGTTGTGACAGACACTAAATTCTACCCAGTCCAGTCACATGTGTAAAAACAGCAAATTTTATCATAAGAAACATTAAACAAAGTATTTAGAAGAGTAATAAAAGAGATGTTAGGGGATATCACAGAAAGCACATTTCTTGTTGAGACTCCACTACTTGGGTCAAAGGTTACATCAAACATTCTTAGCCTGCTCTCATCCAAAATAAATGAAAACTTTTCTTGAGATCAAAACCTAATGTATTAATGATGCTATGGAAGTACATCAGCCAAGGGTAAGTAAGCCATCAAGTAAGGAAACGAATCAAAGTGTATGTCCAAGTTTAGCAAAGAAAGAGGGGTAAATTGTTAATATGGGGCAGGAATTATAAATTTTATTCCTCAGCTCTATGATATGTCATATTTCTAACTGAAATTATAATTTCAAATAATAATAAAAATAATGAATAAAATACAAAAGTAGAACAGTAAAAAGCTTTTTACAGTGTGTAACACTGCAAGTATTAAGGCATACAGTTGAGAAAAAATCTGTCTTAGGAAACAATGAACGTGTTCCAAGATCAATAACAGAGACGTAGTAAGTAAATGATCAAACTGGTGGAGTCTGGCCTCAACTTGGTTTTCTTTAATTTACTAAATGACATTCAAAGTATAATATAAGATTATCCTTCATATTTTTAGTACCGCAGATAATATTTTGTGTTACATTTTATGACTTATCAGTGGTTTATGCATTTATGGTTAATATGTATTTACTGTATTTTCTCCATAAATCTTAAAAAATGGAAGCCAATGAGAAGGTGAGTTTCATGTAAAATAAAAGCCCAATTATGGCCAACACAGTGCAAGTCATCTAATCTCATGTGAAGCCAGCATCATCAGTGAAACAGAGTGTAGCTCAATATTAATAAACTCCATGGGGAAATAAGGATTTACATTATTAGAAAGGGTACTTAGTACAACATATTAGAATTTTTCTATTTCTCTCATTAATATAGAAGTGACAGTTAATATATAACAAAAAACAAAAATATAGAAAAATGTTAGGTTGTTTCCAAGTTAATGTATAAAAAAATCTAAAGAATTTCCTGTATAAATAATATGGTAGAACAATGCTATGAGTCTAAATTTACCCTTCAAAATTTTAATGAATACTAATTAATGGTTCAAAAGTTTTGAAGCAATGATGGAATATACTGATCTGTAATGGATTAGAATTTTGGATATTTCAGACAGTAAAAGCTTAAGAAAAGGGTACATGTTTATATCTAAACAGAATGAGATGTCATTGCCTAAATTAATAATGCAAACTTGAAAAATAGCCCCAGGTTCAAAAGACCAATTATAAAATTCTTTTGTAAACAAATCTATATTCAAATTTTTCATGAATAATTATAACTACTAGTATTTCTCCACTAATGTTCAATTTATAAAATAAAAAAATATATTTTCTAATGAAATTTAAATAATACTTTCATTTCTTTTTTTTTTTTTTTTTTTTTTTTAATTTATTCAATTAGTTTATTTTGTTCAGTAAATTTATTAAATTAATCCAACATTCAATTAATTTATTTGTTGAACAATTATTGAATAAAACGTCAAACTGTAAATAGATGCTTTAATAGTAGCATACAAGTTTCTCTAAGCAAATTTTATTTCTAGAACTTGTAACTAGATCTCTTATAAGAAACAATTCTGGCCTCTGAAATGTCTTTACTATTTTTTCTTCAAAATTATTGCATCAACATAGGGACATTTTCAGTGAAATAAAAATACAGTACATTCAGAAATCCTGGAAAAGAAAAGTATCTAACTGCTTTTAATTTTTTTCTAGCTGCTTTTTAGAAAGTATTGCTGAATTATTATTTTTTGAATTATTTCAAAATACCAAATTTATTATTTTTACGGATCCTGTTTGCTTTCAACTTTCATTTAGAAAATGATAATATAGTTTAGCTTGAAATAATGGCCTAATTTTTTCCTCCTTGGCAAGATAATTTTAGAGACTGAAAAAGCACAAAATAAATCTCCTTCCAGACTTGATTCTTTCATTTCTAATGATGGCAACTTACCTGCAAATAAGCACTAATAATGACAATGATAGAAATACTCTATAGGAATAACTTTTATCTATTTATACTAAGCAGAAAAAAATAAAAACATAAAAAAGTATTTAAATATTTCAAGCAACAAAATATTATGAAAGGTCAGTGATAAGACAAATATGACCATATCTTCTCAGGAAATATGTGATCATCTTATATATATTTTTATTCTATAGAAATCACACATACTCCAATTTATTTACCTTGTGAAAGAAGATACTTTCTTTGTTGTTGTGAGGTAGACCTGGTAAGCAGTTTGTTCTTCCTATGCTGTGTAGTTAAAACAGTCTTCATGAAGTTAACCATATGCTCATTTAGAAATCTTATTTTCATCAGTAAGAAAACAAAAAGATCTGCTGAAAAGCCTAGATTTCATTCACAGTCCTAAACTTTAAGAGTATTCACATATTTGGAAGTTTTTTCTTTTACTCCTGGTCAAGTTAACTGGTCTTTGTCTATTTAGTGAAAGTAAATCTCACCATGTATACACAGAAGATAAAACTGTGATATGAACAGAAACTGTTGAAATTATTTACTTTCAATAACATTCAATTTAAAAGGTTTAAATGAAGACAAAATCACCATTTTATCAAGCACTTACAGCATTTCGAAGGAAATTTGAGAGTGATCACTAGATATAAATGCCCTGAGTATTAATTCACAGGACAGTAACAACAGTCTTAGAATACACCAGCTCCTCTTCTCGCCGGGCTCAAAGAGGTATGGAAAGAATGGGATCCAGTCGGCTCAAACGCACTGCTCAGTGGAAGTGATGCTGTTTCAAGGAGGTAACTCAAGTAGGGGGACAAGTAGTACAGCCTCAGCCTTGGCAAAAGTATAACATGACTTCACACCAAGAAAGCCTAACATACTTAGAAATATGTTTCTGCATACAGAGACGCAACCAAAACACAGTACCAATCAGCAAAACAAAATTCACACCCCCATCTGGGTACTAACAGCCTGAAATCATACTTCTACAAATTTCCTCCAAAAAAATCACATACTATGCACAAAGATTTAGGTTAAAGTACTTTTGGAGCAAAAATCATAAAATTGCATAACTGTCTAAAAATTTAATAAAGTTATTATTGTTATCAATCTAACTTGAGGCCATGCAAGTATTGAAATTATATTGAAGGAAAGATGAAGGAAAGAGCAGTTTTAAGACCAGGTCTTTTGAAAGTTTAAGGTATTTCAGCCGTTACCTAATGATTGGCTTTTTTTAACTTGAAACACTGTTTAAAAAAAAAAAATCCATCATGGCAAGTATTATAAATAAATTTGAACACACTAACAACCTTCAGGGCACTGAAACTCTTGCATTACCTCACTGAACAGTACCTTGAAATGGTCAGATTGAGTAAAGCCTACAGCCAACTGAAGTCCCAACCTGAGATAAGAGTGAAAACAAGGGCTCTGGATAAGTGACCTCAGTCTGTTCCTACCATACATCAGCAGTGCTTCTGTAAACTGGTACTCAAACCACGTGTCTTTCACAACTCAGTAAGAGGCTTAACGACCTCAGTGAGCCCTGAGCCTCGTGGAGCCCAAGTTCCTGACTACCCAGCCCTGCTGAGTGATCTCTCCAAAGTCATAAACAGGACACGGAGGTTAATGCAACAGCAACTGTAAGCAATAACTTCTCCCACTGGAAAACTTTCTGCTTATCAAGAGTCTTCTACGATATTTGTCAGTGCTATAGTAAGTGACTACTACAGAGTGCAGCTCCGAAATCTGTAACGGGTAGATACCGTTTTTATCTATTTTATATATGGGGTCTGTGTAAGATTGTGTCTAAAGTAACAGTTCTGCAACTTAAAAATTATAGTTTGAAACCACGGTTATACAGGATAAATGAAATAAGGTGGTTATACAATTTAAGTGTGAAAATTAAAATTGATCATGAAACAAACAACTAAAAAAAATAAAGATTCAAAATTTAGGCATAAAGTACAGACTGAAAGAATAAAATCCTAACAGCTAAAAGTGATAATCACCAACTCAATGGACATGAGTTTGACAAACTCTGGGAGATAGTGAAGGACAGGAAAGCCTGGCGTGCTACAGTGCACAGGGATGCAAAGAGTGGGACACAACTTAGAGACTGAACAAGAGTTATAAATAAGGGAAATTTTATATAAATTTGTAATTGCTTCCATGTTTTGCAGGAAAGGCAACTACAACATAACCTCTTTAATAAAATAAAATAGCATTTAATACAGTGTGCTTTTTAAAGAATTCATATTATCAGAGTCTTAGAATTTCTATGCCCATCTCTAATTGGATCACCATTTTACCAAATTTCAAAGATATTACCAGTTTAGTGTTAGGCAAAAAACAGAACTGACAAAACGGTGAAGGAATGAATAACTGGTGATTGAAATATATCTGTAATATCTCTGTACTATTAGATGACCTTTGACATAAAACTTAATGCAAAAAGAACAACAAAAAAAAAACTTAATGCAATAATGAGGCTAATAATAGGGATTGTGGCAATATATTTACTGAATGCACAGGCTACATCTGCAGGAATAACAAAAATCTATATTTTTACAAAGTCTGCAGGTTAAGGTGGAGATTCTAATACGTCACAGGGCAGGCTGCACTTAAGAACTGCCCTCAATGCTTCCACATCTCCATGCACAATGGGTGCATGAGACCTTCAGCCCCACATCTGGCTGATGGAGGCCCTAAGAAAAGGGCCCTTGGCTGAGTGCACACCCCGTGGTGTCTCACAGGCCACAGTGAGCTCAGAGCACACTCATGGGCTCCCTGCATAGTGTGATCCAGTCTCAACCCACATGCCCATTGCACTATCACGCCCTGGCTACACGGAGCTTGTCAGAGAGTAAAAGGGTCACCCCCCACTCCCACCTCTGTGCACCTGTGCCCTGCAGCCTCCGTGAAGTCACTCTGCAACCTGGCAGAGGACAGCCACTGGGGCCTCCGCGAGTGGATGGAGCACTCAACACCACCAACATGCTCTCAGAATGGGAACGCCACACTGTGCTGAACAATCCGCATCCGTGTAGAACACTCGTGTGTCTGAAAGTTACATCTTCTAAGCCATGCCTGAAAGACTCTCTACTCTAGCAGGACTGAGCTTGCTCCTTCTCTATGCACTCCCCTGGCCTTTTTAAGCGACACCAAACTCTACAAGTATTTACAAAACATTACAAGACGCCCATTATTCTACAATATCCTTAAAGGCAGAAAACATCTCTTACATTATCTTCACTGTCTAAATGAGTGCCTCACTTAGAGTAGCTGAGATGCCATGGGTGTTGAATAATTGATTACTTGGATGGTTCCTTACTTTGAGCAAAGAAAGAAAATCACTTGAATGTCAGGTGCACCAATGGATTAGAAAACCAAAATGTAAGATTACAAAAAATGTAAAGAGAACTTCACACTTTTAAAGAGTCACCAAAATTAGGTGGTGTAATAAACTCCAACAAAGGTCCGTCTAGTCAAGGCTATGGTTTTTCCTGTGGTCATGTATGGATGTGAGAGTTGGACTGTGAAGAAAGCTGAGTGAGCGACTGAACTGAACTGAACTGAATAAACTCCCAACCTAATATGCGAATCATGTTTAAATCGTTGTAATTCATGCTCACCAAAAAAAAAAATTAATTGATGGTGAATTTATAGGATTTTCACCCACCATGATGACCCACTTGATTACGCCTGCTTCACAACGAGTCATTACCTGTAATCGCACCAGGGGCATCTGTAGGGCTTCTCTCCTGTGTGTACCCGCTTGTGCCGTGTCAGGTGAGACTGGGTCGTGGAAGCAAAGTTACACTCGTCACATTTGAAAGGTTTTTCTCCTGTAATAAACCAAGAAGGGTTGTACATTCCAATTACAAAAATTGGAAATGAAGAGCTTAATCTGTTATTAACAATTAAAAAGACATTTTTTCTATGAAATTTTAAGATCACACATATGTAGGATTTTTGAACATTTATTCAAATGTAGAGTGAGAACCATTACTTTTTATTTCTCTATTAGAACAGAAGCAAGATACTGATCATGTATTCAAACATAACTTACACAAACCATAATCTAAATTGCCTAATCTAAACAGAAACACAAAACAAAGCACTCATCCATATAAAAATATAAATACCTGGTTTCACACTGGAATTTTGAATCCTTTAACACACTATGTTAGATTAGAACCATTACAAAACTTTCAGTGAGCTTAAAACCACAGAAAAATATCTAACAAAAATATACTTTGAATACACAGTGTAAAACTTAACTAAAATCTTGAAATTAAATAAGAAGAAATAATAAGAAGAAAAAACAAAAACCAAGCTACAAATTGACACCAATTTAAAAACTTTTAGAAGTAAAGAGAAATTACAATTCACTAAGTTGAGTAAAAGGTAGAGAGGCCTCAAAGAAACATTTGACATAATATTTAACAGCATAAACTTCACCTTCCCTGTACAGACACACCAGTGTGTGTGTGCTAAGTCATTCAGTCACGTCCTCATGGACTGCAGCCCTCTAGGTTCTTCTGTCAATGGGATTTCCCAGACAAGAATACTGGAGTGGGTTTCCATTTCCTCCTCCTCCAGGGGATCAACCCAGGGATCGAACCCTTGTCTCCTGGGTCTCATGCATTGGCAGGTGGATTCTTAACCACTGAGCGGCCACAGAAGCCCTTAGACACACCAGCTTCATCTGCAGACACAGTTCAGCCCCGGGGTGGTTCAAAGGCCTGCTCAGGACTCATGCCTCTCTGATTGATACCTTTTTCTCTGCACACACAAACTCAAAGAAGTCAGGTCTGATCAGTTTTTATAATTTCACTAGCTATACTGGCTGGTGAGTACCTGAGATGGGGTGATTTCATCTTCATTAGTGTAAATTTAAACTTAAAAACTGATACTGAATTCACTTGTTTAAAAAATGTTTTAAGTCTTGAACAGCTTGGGAAAGAGAATCTACTTTTCGATACATGAATTTTATCATAACTCAAACAGAGATTCTGAAAGAGATGGGAATACCAGACCACCTGACCTGCCTCTTGAGAAACCTATATGCAAGTTAGGAAGCAACAGTTAGAACTGGACATGGAACAGCAGACTGGTTCCAAATAGGAAAAGGAGTAAGTCAAGGCTGTATATTGTCACCCTGCTTATTTAACTTCTATGCAGAGTACATCATGAGAAATGCTGGGCTGGAAGAAGCACAAGCTGGAATCAAGATTGACGGGAGAAATATCAATAACCTCAGATATGCAGATGACACCACCCTTATGGCAGAAAGTGAAGAGGAACTAAAAAGCCTCTTGATGAAAGTGAAAGAGGAGAGTGAAAAAGCTGGCTTAAAGCTCATCATTCAGAAAACAAAGATCATGGCATCTGGTCCCATCACTTCATGGGAAACAGATGGGAAAACAGTGGAAACAGTGTCAGACTTTATTTTTCTGGGCTCCAAAAACACTGCAGATGGTGACTGCAGCCATGAAATTAAAAGATGCTTACTCCTTGGAAGAAAAGTTATGACAAACCTAGATAGCATATTGAAAAGCCAGAGACATTACTTTGCCAACAAAGGTCCGTCTAGTCAAGGCTATGGTTTTTCCAGTAGTCATGTATGGATGTGAGAGTTGGACTGCGAAGAAAGCTGAGCACCGAAGAATTGATGCTTTTGAACTGCGGTGTTGGAGAAGACTCCTGACAGTCCCTTGGACTGCAAGGAGATCCAGCCAGTCCATTTTGAAGGAGATCAGCCCTGGGATTTCTTGGGAAGGAATGACGCTAAAGCTGAAACTCCAGTAGTTTGGCTACCTCATGTGAAGAGTTGACTCATTGGAAAAGACTCTGATGCTGGGAGGGATTGGGGGCAGGAGGAGAAGGGGATGACAGAGGATGAGATGGCTGGATGGCATCACTGACTCGATGGACATGAGTCTGAGTGAACTCCGGGAGTTGGTGATGGACAGGGAGGCCTGGCGTGCTGCAATTCATGGGGTCACAAAGAGTCGGACACGACTGAGCGACTGAACTGAACTGTACTGAAATAGAGATAATGAATTTTAGACAAAATATTGGCCTCAGTCTTGAAATGTGCTGCTGCTGCTGCTAAGTCACTTCAGTCGTGTCCGACTCTGTGTGACCCCATAGACGGCAGCCCACCAGGCTCCGCCGTCCCTGGAATTCTCCAGGCAAGAACATTGGAGTGGGTTGCCATTTCCTTCTCCAATGCATGAAGTGAAAAGTGAAGTCGCTCAGTCGTGTCCGACTCTTCGTGACCCCATGGACTGCAGCCTACCAAGCTCCTCCGTCCATGGGATTTTCCAGGCAAGAGTACTGGAGTGGGGTGCCATCGCCTTCTCTGATTGAAATGTGCTAGAAGTGCAAAATACACATAAAATTTCAAACTTCTGGGGGTGGGGGGGGTAGTGGCACAGGGGAGATAAAATAGGTAAGAACATTATACTGACTTCATGTTGAAGTGATAATTATTTGCATATATTTGTTGGATTATCTATTTATAAAATATAATTTCACCTATTATTTTTCCCTAGGCAACTTAAAAGATGTGTGACGCTCACATTACATACAAACTAGAGGAACCTCACCACCTCTTCCCCAAAATCACAGTTGTAATATTCACAAATGCTCTTACCAATTGACGTTTTTCCTAAGAAACTTTACACATAGGATGGATTAATTTTACATATGTTCAATACTTCACTTATTTCTCATGTTTTCATTAATAGTTTTGTAAGTATACCAGCATATAGAAAGTAAGCGATGAAAGAGCTTGGTTTACAGTTACTCTGCATCTATTCAGCCAGCCGACAGCTCTACGTCTGCTTGAAAATCAGAGTGTTTAGAAATACAGCCTACATTCTCCTGTTTGTATGTCCCTGTTCATAGCTGTGGAATATTTAGTGAACGCATACACTCTTCATCTGACGGTGTTTTGTCTGTCACTGCAGCCCAGGGCAGTAGTTAGAAGAGACAAAAGGACTTCAATCCCAATTCAGGTTTTTTCATATTTCACTCCCTACCTGGTAACCCCTGAGCAAGACCAGGAGGATAAGACACCAAACACAGAGACAATAGTGAGGATAAAAGTAGTTAAGACATAGGTCAGATACTTGGCAGGGTGGCCAATAACCAGTGCTTTCATCGTTATTGGGTTTCTCTGGTGGCTCAGACAGTAAAGAATCTGCTCACAGTGCAGGAGACCCAGGTTTGATCCCTCAGTTGGGAAGATCCTGTGGAGAAGGAAATGGCAATCCACAGCAGCAATCTTGCCTGGAGAATTCCATGGACAGAAGAGCCTGGTGGGCTACAATCCAAGGGGTCACAAAGAGTCAGACACAATTGAGCAACTAACACTACACTTCTAGGTCTGTCATAGCTTTCTTTCTAAGGAGCAAACATCTCAATTTCAAGGCTGCAGTCACTGTCTGCAGTGATTTTGGAGCACAAGAAAATAAAATCTGTCACTGTTTCCACTTTTTCCTCATCTATTTACCATGAAGTGATGGGACAAGATGCCATGATTTTAGTTTTTTGGAAGTTGAGTTTTAGGCCAACTTTTTCACTCTCCTCTTTCATCCTTATCAAGAGGCTCTTCAGTTTCTCTTCACTTTTTACCATTAGGGTGATGTCATCTGCATATCTGAGGTTGTGGATATTTTTCCTGGCAATCTTGATTTCAGCTTGTGATTTTTCCAGCCCAGCATTTTTCATTATGTATTTTGCATATAAGGTAAATAAACAGAGTGACAATGTACAGCCTTGTCATACTCTCATTGCAACTTTGAAACACTCCCTTATTCCATGTCTAGTTCTAACAGTTGCTTCTTGACCTGATACAGATTTCTCAGGCGATAGGTAAGGTGGTCTGGTAGTCCCATCTCTTTTAAGAATTTTCCACAATTTGTTGAGATCCACACAGTCAAATTTCTGCATAGTTAATGAAGCAGAAGTAGATATTTTTCTTAACTGTAATAATTTGAAGTTTGTATGAAACTGGCATTATACTGCAATAAACTATAAACTGTCTCTTTACATTTAACTTTACAACAAAACAAATTAAACTATGTATTAGAAACCTTGAATAATCTATGAGCTGACAGAGAAAAAATATAATAATCTCAAAATAAACTACATAAAATACCAAGCTTCAGCCACTAAAGGAAGGAAAACTAGAGCATGTCTGGGCTCTTGACAGGAGAAGAACTCTGTGTCTATTTACACAGACTACAGTTTGCTCAATCTATATGTAACAGTTAATCTGTAACTCACTGATTCTATTACATGTTCAATACTATTATTGGAATATGCCCATCAGCATCTTTTTCTTATCCAGAAATAATCATTTCTTCTGGAAATTTCAGGTAATTTCTTCAAGAAAACATACTTCAGAAATATAGAAGTTAGTGTCAATATACAGCTAAATAAATAAGTAAATCAAACTCAATTTCCAGATTGTAAAATTTAAAGAAAATTGTACAAATTTTAAACAAGCATTTCCATTTGGTAATATCTGTGAATTGCATGAAATGAGACAGGTGCACTGATTAACGAAAAGTTTCTGATGGACTTGTCAAACTGATTAGGTGCACCCGTAACCATCCCTCTGCATTCTCTGTCCTTCTACAGCCAGAAGGATCAATAAACCTATGTGTGAGATATTAACTACCTGAATGATGCTATCTGTGAGTCCACAGGGCTCCCTGCACATGTCCTGCTGGTGTAACTTCCTTTCTGCCTGGTTCCCTAAGAGTTCACGGTAGTTTAGATACTGTCACTTTTCCTCCTTTCCTGGACAAGCAGTAATCCTGGGCATGATAACCACCAAGGAACAGTCTGCATCTGAGGCTCCGGAGGCAGAGAGTAAAAGCACAGCGGCACCAGAGCGGCTGCGGACGGACAGCGGTGCCCCTTCGTGCCACCCATCTGTCAGACAGGCCGGCCCTTCCCCTGGAAGTTCGCCCTGCATTCCTTTGGGCAGGCTGGTGGTTATTAAGCCGGCCAAGACTCTTCAACTACACGTGAGGATCTGCTCCTGTGCCCTTGAATCAAGGGCCTCTGACAGGTGATAAAAGTAAATCTTGGAATGGAAGATGTTTTGTGTCGGCCCCCTGGACAGCCTGTATTGCAGCGGGAGTTATTTATACCATTGGGAACGCTTTTGATGCCTACCCCTTTCCAAGCTGATTGTAATTTGGGTGGGTACTCTGTGCTAAAAAGGTAAACCATGTCAAGGAGGACCACATCAGAAAACCACAGATTTCAAATGAACCAAACAAATCTGGCCTTGGAAAAAAGAAAAAAAAGTTGTGTGTTGCTTACATATTATAAATCCAGCGTAAAAGCTGAGGGCCTAGACTGAGTTGTAGTAAGCTGTCTGGCTGAAGCAAAGAGTCTTAAGAACTGACTTTGGTATTAAAGAATCATGTTTGATTTGTGCCACAGAGGCAGATAAATGCCAAAAAGACAGATGCCTCTGTCTGCGAGACATTGTCCTATATGGTATAAAGTTAATAGCAAAGTAATAAGGAGCCTCTGGACCTGACATAAAATATAAAGTTGTGCCTGCTCGATGCAGGTTCATGATCGATCACCTGTAAATGCCTGTGATCACAGCCTCACCAGCCCCCCTGCGGGGAAAGAGGCAGTGCAGCCATGCTGGTAACGGGCGCACAGGGGGTCCACGACCCCCAGGGCCGTGCCAGGGCGAGACCATCGGCACAGCAACAACTTAGGCATCAAAAAATTCAAAACATTAAGAATCAGAAAACCCCACATGAACACACTGTACCATAAACATTCTCGACTTCTCCCAAATAGTAGCCAAGGGTGATTGCTATCCATTGGGATCTTCGCCATCTCTTACACTGAATCTCTAAATCGCTGGGTTCAAAACAATGTGATCATACCTCGCGACTGTAAACTTAAAACAGAATTTTCTGTTTACAAAGGCTGAGTGTTCACCATTATGTTGACATTGGACATTTTTCAACTCAATAATATCCCTTATCCCATATAGAAATTTTAAACATACAAACTTACTATTTAAAAGGAATGGCTAGCATTAATTTTCATTGATCTTATAGATAGCATAATGAGCATTAAAGTGCCTATAGCTAACTGTTATATATAACATAACAAGAATCAAAATGAACCATAAACTACGTATTTCATGTATCTTAATTTTATGCCGTTTTGAGCTTAACTACCAAACTCCACCATTCTCACAGTACCCAGTAAAAATCTAATGCTAAGTTAATTCTATTACTGTATGATTTATCATCTAAACTAGAACACTTGTGAGAGTAAAAACTGGTTTGACTAATAGTTATGAGGGACATCACCAAAACCCAGCACTGTCCCAGGCACATATAATTCAGAAGTTACTTGTAAGATGTATTACAGCATACCAGTAGGTAATCAACTTTAATAAATGTTTACAACTCCTCATCATTATGTGTTCTTAACCAAAAGCATTTACTTTATTTTGTTGAGTCACTGAAAATGATTATGGAGGGAAAAAAAATGATTCTCTTCAATGTCCTTATCTATTTAAGTTGCCTCTTCACTGCTTTCCATTTTTAATCGCAAAAATATCTGAAAAAGGACAGACCTACAACCACATGTGCTTGTTCCAACTGGCAGAGGGACTGCTGGCTACAAGGTAGGTAGTTAGGGAGGCTGAGACACAGGTGGGAAGGCAGGGCTCTAGGTGAGCAGGTGAGAAGCACCTAAGAGGTAGGGTGAGCAGGAACACGGACAGGAGAGACTGACTGAGAGGAGGCAAGCGAGAGAGGAAGGCGGATGCCCCGGCCTCACACAGCCCCCAAGGCAGGGTCCTGACCACAGAGAAGCGTCCGGGGTACCCTCAGACACTCTTTTCCCTCCTGTTTAACCTGAATTGACAGAGGACACCTGATCCCCCAAACGTGCAGTAGGCCTACTTCACAGATATATAAAGGCAGATGAATTAAAATCTTATTCAAACAGAATTTTCAGTAGACCCTCAAGTACACAGATTTACAAAAATTGGGAACACAGGCCACGGAGGGCCAGGAATGAACGCTGGGCCCGCAGGCCACGGGCGGGGCAGCCGCACTGACCTGTGTGCTGCCGGCGATGCTTGGTGAGGGCGTGCCGGGTCCCGCCCGCAAAGCCACAGAGGTCACACAGGAACGACTTCTCGCCTGTTGCAACAATAAACAGATGAGGGACTGCGGAGGTCACAGATCATTAAAACATATCTATCAAGGCTTTCAGGGTTACTAATTCCTCCAATCAAATGTTTCCATGTAAATATGTCAAATGGGAATGAAATTACCACTGCGGTTTATTGACTGTGATAAAATCTGAAAAGCACCACTGAACATAATTACATACTTGTCAGACCCATAAAAATTAGCTTTATTATCAATGGAATGGTTTTGTACAACTTCATTTCTGGTAGATGTCTTCCAGATGGGGCTGCTTTATGCACTTGAACAGTTTTTATGCATATCCTGATTTTTTACAATTCCCATACATCTGGCCTTTCTGGGCTGACTAAAGATTGCTTGGAATGGTTAATATACAGTATACATGATTCCGCTTAAATAAAACATATTGAATTTTCTAACAACTGAAGGAGATTGAATTGGTTTTACCTGATCCTGAGTCTTCTTTAATAACTTCCTGCTTAACAATATGAATTAAATGATTTCTCCAAACATACTGAAGATCCCAAGGAACAGTAAAATCTACATTACTCAATACCAATGGCAGTTCAGTGCCATTATGTTTCTCGAAGTTTCGTGGCATAAAAAGAAAAGGAAGTCTGGGATTGCTAAAGAAATTGTATTAAAACTCCTATCATTATCTTTAATGATAACTCTTGACTGGAAAACTATTCAACAATTAGAGACACATTTGGTGGACTTCAAATTAGTTAAAAATGTATACAAACTCATTTATAAACCATTTTACACAAGCTAACATTCTGCCCTGCAGTTTATAAACGCAACCTCTCTCTTTCTCTTCTACAGCATATTCGAGCAATAAGTGCTGGCACCTAGGCAGTCCAGCCCAGAAGGCTCACAAAGAGAAAAGGAGAAGAAAAATGATGACCTTGGAAAGAGAGGGTCAGTGAAATTAGAAAATACATTTTGCAAATAAAACAAATCATTTCATCTACTTTACTCATTCGGATATTTAATGCAACAAGTCTTTCAGGGTTTGTGCCCATGTCAGCCTGCTTTGTTCTAAAGCATTTAGGTGTATCACAACAGAAATCTAGCTAAGGTGTTTTGGAAATGGTAATTGCCTTTTGAAGGTCAGAAAAAATAGTAAATACAGGAAGGCAGAGTAACTTCCATAATCAAAAAGAGATTTCCCTTTACCTAAGAGCAATGCTAGCTTCTCTAAATAAACATGTATTAATAGAGTTTTAACCAAATAATGTTTAATCTTATTTCCCAATGGTAAGATCTTATTTCCCAATCTTCTACCAAGATCACACCAAAAAAGATGTGTTTAAACACATTGTTACCGTTTATACATTAAAGCTGAATTTAAGCCCTTTCCCTATCTTTACTTCCCTATTTTGAGGTTAAGTTTATTTCTTGGCATCATGATATCGATATAGAAAAAAAGAATAGAGAAGATGGGCTGTAAAGAATAAGGTTTAATTACAATCATTCAATTAATTATTTAATCAATTTGAAATATAAATCTTTCTAACTAGCTATATTATCAATTAAATAACACTGAAAGTAGACTTTTTTTTTTAATCCCAAAAGATAATTTGCTCGTTAATATTAACATACTACTCTTCATTGAGGCAAAATTGTTCTCTACAATGTATTCATCACCACAGTTTTGTGGGCATTAACCCTTTGTGAGCGTGCAGCAATGTGTGCACTGCGGTCCACACACGCACATGCAAGATCAGACGTCTGGTGGTGTGTGGCTGAGAAAAGGCTAGTGCTGCACAACCCAGCCAGAAAATCCCTAACGAGGAAAGATCACCCTTATTATTTCTTGATTTGAGAAGACAATGCTTCCTCTCTCTCGTTTATGAACTTCTTTGCAAACTACATCTTTCTTATACGATACAAACACTAACATATGCTCATGAAATGTATGTTTTTTACAGCTGTACGTGCTGCACATATGCTGCTGCTGCTAAGTTGCTTCAGTTGTGTCCGACTCTGTGCAACCCCAGAGACGGCAGCCCACCAGGCTCCCCCGTCCCTGGGATTCTCCAGGCAAGAACACTGGAGTGGGTTGCCATTTCCTCCTCCAGTGCATGAAAGTGAAAAGTGAAAGTGAAGTCGCTCAGTCGTGTCCGACCCTCAGCGACCCCATGGACTGCAGCCTTCCAGGCTCCTCCGTCCATGGGATTTTCCAGGCAAGAGTACTAGAGTAGGGTGTCATTGCCTTCTCCGTGCTGCATGCATATGTTGTATTTCCTTCCCTATTTTAAGACATGTATAGGCACAAAGACAGAATTATCAATTTTCCACACAATTTGGTTCTAGATACATTAGTGACCTTGATTTTTTGATGTGTAGGATTTTATCTAGGGTATTAGTCTGCAATGTGTTGTATGTCATATTTACTTTGGTAGTTTGATTTGTTTGTCATTCTAAATTCAATTTGCACTTGCCCTATTTTTTTTTTTAAAGGGGGAGTTGGATAGTGGGGCAATAGGGTATTTTTCAATAAAACAATTTTAAGAGAAAACTAAATGTAATAATATACTCGATATAAAGGGGATTCAGTTAATGTGCCATATTTATATGCTAGCAGATTTAATAGGAGACTTTTCTTAACAACTCGAATTAGTTTCAAGTGTGCCATTTCACATTCAAATGCGGAAAGACACGGAAACCAATCCTTTATTTTCTATTAGAAAACAGCCACTGTCCCCTATCTCTCATTATGGTGCAGACTACAAGACCTAACAACAAAAATCCATATTATTGATCCAGCCAAGTCTCCACAATTATTCTTTAGAAGGAAACGCCGACGATAAATTACATCTGCACTGGCTTTTCATCTGCTGTTCGATATAAGTGATCTCTCAGGGCAG